>NW_024964590.1:24238-26416 GCF_019238085.1 Lagopus leucura
CCAGCACCCAGCACAGCCACCAGCACCCAGCACAGCCACCAGCACAGCCAGCAGTGGGCACTGCTGTGGGGCCTGAGCTTGTAACTCCTGCACACCTCCACCCATGGGCTGCTCAGTCACTGCTTGCAGGGTTTTTCCCTTAAGTTGGAGTCTAATCCTGGGTTCCTCAGCATCTGCTTCTCCCCTGGCTCAGATCTCTGATGGTGTGCTCTCAGCTTTAGTTTAAGGGCTGGATTTTTTAGAAGTGCCTCCATCCCTCTTGGAATTCCAGGGAGAATGTGAGCTTGTGTTTTACTCATTACTAATAATTGACTGGAACGAAGCAGTAATAAGCAGCTCCCAAACACAGCTGAGTTATTAAAAACCTTGACCTTTGCAAGCTAATTGCCGTGACAGAGCAGGAGCAGGTTGGTCTGCTCTGTGACTTGCTGAGATGCCAGCGCACGGAGCTGTAGGAAGGACATTTTAGCTGGGTCTCTGTGCCCGTGAGCTGGGAGGGAGCTGCCCTTGGTTGTGTGTGGAGCCGTGTGTCCCACTGCTGAGCCCTGCTGTTCTCACTCACGCTGCAAAATGCTGCCTTCCCTTCTCTGCTGTGGGTCAGCCCAGACAAGTCGAGTATTTATTCTCCTCCTGCCAATGGAATGTGTAATGCTTACTTGTCTGGACAGACGCACCGGGGATTAGTGGCAGGGAATATTAGCAGGTAAGGAAATTATGTGCTTTCTGGCAGTGAGAGGTAAGCAATTCTCCATTGAGAACAAGAACCACGCAACTTGTTTGCCAAGTGCTCGGTTCCAAATGCACTTTGTTCTGCTGCGGGCGCGTTCCTGGTGAGCAAGGAATGGTCCCCTTCGAGCTGCCTTGGGAAGGATGGTGCTCTCTTAGCAGGTGGGCTTTGCTTTGTTCTAAGCTGATTGGAAAGATCACCTTCCTTCTGACTTTGTGTGATTTGAAAGACACAAAGGTTTTGGGGGGAATTCTTCAGTTCTTGGTTGAGCTCTGGGTGATTGGCTGGTTTGTGTCCAGGATTCTTAATGAAGGAGGGGCAACTGAACACAGGTTAGTGGTGCTCCCAGCAGTGCCCGTTGAGCAGCAGACCACAGCTGTCACTTTTTGTTGCTGGGTGTTAGACAGCTGAAGCTTCCATTTAGAGAAGGGATGCTCTCCTGCTGGTCCCAGTCAGCAGAGGGGTGGGATTGGGTAGCTTTGTTGGCTGTAGGGTAAGGCAAGGGGGGGGTGGCTGCTGTTGGGTCTGTCTGCTGCTCAGGGAGCTGTGGGCAGTGGGGATGGTTCCTCCTCTGGGAGGTAATGGCTGCTGGAACGGTGCTGGAGGCAGGGCTGCAGGGCAGGCAGTGATGCTGCTGAGCCAGTCTGACTGCTGCTGCCACCCCTGCAGCTCCTGCAGCTCCTGCAGCACAGTCATCCTGATGGGCAGCAGCAGGATCTGTCACTGAGTGCTGTCACTGTGACCCTGCAGCTGGCAAGGAGAAATCATAACTGGGGGGAAAAGAAGCGAATTGATGGCTCTGGTGCAGTGCAGCTGCATGTCCAGCCGTGCTGCTGGGATGGAGCAGAGTTTCCATGTGCAAACAGCCTTGCCTGAGACAGCAAAGAAAGCAATGAAATAGCCAAAAGAAATAGCCCAAACCAAACCATCCCTTGCTTTCCACTGTACAGAGGTGGACTTTCCATGGGCTCTGAGCAGTGCTGGGCAGTGAGGGGAAACCTGCGTGCTCCCTCTGCTCTGCGGGTAGAGGGATGTTCTGGTCTGGAGCCACGGGGTGTCCTGAGCTGGGAGGACCTGCAAGCATCGCCAGGTCTGGCTCTTAGCATTGCACAGCGCCACTCAGAGCCTGCCTGCAGAAATCACTCAGCCTGCTTGATATGCCTCGTACGGATGCTGCCTCTGTAGGCTGGGAGTCTGTAGCAACTGCTGCTTCCTCGCCTCTTCTGGGAAATGCCCGTTGAGAAGAGGAAGGAGTAGCTGGGAGCCGAGGGCTGTCCTCCTGTGGTGCACACCAGGCAGGGTTACGGGGGCACAGTGCGGGCTGTGCTGCCAGCAGAGCAACAGAACGCAGCCAGAGCCCTGAGGGGGGGCGCGTGGGGCTGTGCGCGGTGCTGGGGCTGCGTGCAGGGCTGTGCGCGGTGCTGGGGCTTCGGCAGGGCTGTGCGCGGTGC
>NW_024964590.1:26426-37542 GCF_019238085.1 Lagopus leucura
CAGGGCTGTGCGCGGTGCTGGGGCTTCGGCAGGGCTGTGCGCGGTGCCCGCTGCCCGTTCTCCTGCAGCCTCCCCTGTTCTGCAGCCCCGCACCCCCCCCTAGCGGTCGCGATGCTCGAGCTCCGCCAGCGCTCAGATTTCCTTCTCCTTTTTCCTCCGCAGAAACGCTCCCAGCCGCTGGAGTTCATCGATCCCTTGGCCAACAAGAAGCCCCGGATCTCACATCTGGCTCACCGAGCTCAGCCCACCTTCAACGGGAAGCTGAACGCCAACGGGAAGGACGTCCCGGTCCCCATCCCCGTCCCCTCTGCCGCGCTGCCGCCGGCGCTGCCGGAGTCGGTGAGCTCCAGCTCCAGCCTCCCGGAGCTGCCCCGGCCCCACGACCCGCTGGCCGACGTCAGCAACGACCTGAGCCACAACGGCAGAGACTGCGAGGGCACGGAGCCGGCCGACAGGCTGAGCCTCCCCGCGCCCACAGACTGTGCGCAGACGAGCAAGCACAACTGCAGCTCGTATGTAAAAAGCAAGAAAAAATCCAAAAAGCACAAAGACAAAGAGAAAGAGAGGAAGGAGAAGAAAAGCGAAGAGAAGTGCAAAGAGGAGAAGCAGGACTGTGAAGTAATAAAAAATGCTGACTTAGGTAGTGTTCCGCAGGATGCGCCAGGTATGTGCCCTGCTGCCCTTCGTGCTGGCTGCTGTTTCTGCCCCAAATCCATCTGGGGGAAGAGGTGGCCGTGTCCCTTCACGTGCAGGCACTGCCTGGTTGATGGGGTGTCATCAGCGGCCCTGCCTGCAAATCAGCAGTGCTGCTCCTCTCCAAAGAGCCTGGCAGTTCTTTCCTGTTCAGCCTCTGGTGCTGCTCTGACCCACCTCAGCCCGGGTCGTGTTTCTTCCTGCTAAGTGAGAAGCTTTATTAGTGCACAGGGATGAAAGGCAGACATTAAGACCTGCTGGAAACGCAGCGCTGCTTGATTCCAGACTTGTGTTTGGTGCTGGTAACCATCATCGGTGTCGTCATATCAGTCACCTGTTGATGGGTAACTGCCGTGAGACGTTAGGCACCAGATTGAATGCAGGAGGTGGGGAGGGCTGGTAGAGAGCTGTGCAGCTGCCTCATCCGGGCTGGAAGCCTCCCTGCTGTCCCCCACTGCCCTGAGCAGCAGCAGAACAGTGCAGCTGTTGCTGTTGGGATGCAATAGAAGTGTTTTCCATCATGGCAGTGTAGCTCCAGCTCCCTTTTGATGACGTTTCTTGTTCAGTTCCAGCAGGTTCCCCCTGTTTGGGGCAATGCAGGGACCTTCAGGGTCCTGTCTGCAGACAGTAGGTGGCACTCACAGGCAAAGCAAACCTTCCTTCGCCACCACCATCTTCCTCACTCGCATTCTGCATCTTCCTGCCTTCCTTCCCAGCCCCTCAGTCCCGCACCCCAAGCCCTGGGATCTCCCCACTGAGCTGAGGCAGAGCTGCTGCTGTTGGTGGCAGCACCTTCTCCTCAACTGAAGGCAAAAGCAGAAATGCTTTAGAAATCAATATCTGCACATTGCAGACAGGTTCAGGAATTCACAGTGCAATTGCACAGAAGTTGAAGAACACCTACAAGAAAGCTTTTGTGTCTTTTGTTTCTTTTTCAGGTTTAAATGGGACATGCAATAACTCCAGCGTACCAACGTCAACTTCGGACATGCCGGATTATTTATTGTGAGTCACTTTATCACCTACTGAACAGCTTTGGGGTCACACTGTGAGCTGAAAGTCAGAAAGTGATTTGTGTTGGGCTCAGGTGTTGCTTGGTAAACTTCACAGAGTGGGATTAAATAGAGCAAGAAGCCACAAACCCTGTGGTGCTGATGGGCTTTTCCGTCACAGAGGATCTGCTGCAGGAGGTCAGGTTTAAAGTCATCATTAAGGCATGGAAGGACCACCGTTAATTGGCTCTTTTCAGTGCAGCTCAAAAGTGCAGCTGTTAAACATGAGCTGCATCCAGGTGCCTTCCAAGGGTGCTGGAGATGCATTCCGTCTGTTCAGCGTGGTTTGCTGTCCCATGTTTGCCACACAGTCGTGCTGAGAGCGTTTTGCAGCGGCAGCTGAGTGGCTCTTGAGCTCCTTTGGAGCCTCTGAGCACTGGAAGCTTCGTGCTCCTGCTGTTCCAAGGTCTGGCACAGATGCAGAACTCCGTGTTCTGTGGGGCAGCAGGAATTGAAGCGCGGTGGCAGTGCGATCTGAGCGTCCTCCCACAGCTCCCAGGCAGTGCCTGCACATCGCATCCTGCCTCTCCCTGATAAGGAACGGCTCATTTCGCACGGAGCTCAGGGCAGCAGCCCTGGCTGTTGTCCCTGTGCTGCTGTGGCACGGATCCCAAGAGACCACATTGGTTCCCAACCTGTCACCCTGCTTCGGCGCCGCAGTGCGTGCACTGTGTGGATGGAGTTTTACAGTGAGGGTGACGGAGCACTGGAACAGGCTGCCAGGGAGGTGTGGGAGTCTGTGGGTCCCAGTGTGTCTCTGTGGGTCCCAATGTGTCTCTATGGGTCCCACTGTTCACTGCAGCAGGCTGCCAGGGAGGTGGGGGAGTCTCCTTCTCTGGAGATGTTCAAGACCTGCCTGGATGCCGACCTGTGCGACCTGCTGTAGGGAACTGCTTTGGCAGGGGGTTGGACTCGATGAGCTCTGGAGGTCCCTTCCAACCCCTACAATTCTGTGATTCTGTGGAGGACGTGGAAACTGATGAACAAAATTGTTCTCCCCCTAGAAAATACGCAGCCATTTCCTCTTCGGAGCAGCGTCAGAGTTACAAAAACGACTTCAATGCAGAATACAACGAGTACAGAGACCTGCACGCGCGGATAGAGCGGATAACGCGGCGATTCACACAGCTGGACTCCAAGCTGAAGCAGCTCCTGCAGGGCTCTGAAGAATACAAGGTAGAACAAAGAACCCCTTGGAGCTGAGGTGGGGCTGCTGCAGTTTGTGCCGTGAGACGTGGCTGCAGGATGGGCGCACGGCTCTGGGGCTGCTCTTCCAACAGCTCCGTGCTCCTCCATGGTGGAGCTGGGTGCGCAGCACAGCGCTTGCTGACGGGGGAAAGGCCTCCCTGAGACTGCAGCCAAAAGCTGCTGGAAGCACTGAGTGCATCCCATAACCAGCCAGAAAACCCCAGTGTGTGCAGATGGGAGCACAGCGGGGCTGGGAGGGCAGGAGGGCACACAGTCAGCTGCTTCTCTCCCATCTGCAGTCTTAATAACGTGGTGTTGCTCAGCTCCTGTAACTGAAGTCTCACTGAGTGCAGTGAGCAGATCTCACAGAGTGCCTGTGGTGCTCAATGCTCCCTCCAGCATCCTTCTGCTCTTTGAGAAATCTTCCAGTTCCTCACCAAAGTGTTCTTCGTATCTCAGGGCAAAAATGAATCTGACCTGCAGAGGAAATGTCTGTGATTCTGTCAGTGTGCCGTGGGATTTCGGGGCTGGGGCTGCAGTGGGGCAGTGCTGGGGGTGGGCAGCACGTGGGGGGAGCAGGTGTTGCTCAGAGATACCTGTGTTGCTCAGCTGCTGCTTTGGGTGGCAGAGCTGCTGACAGCTCAGAAATCAATCTGTTACCTTTTCCTTTTCAGACCATCCACGATCAAATCCTACAGGAATATCGGAAAATCAAAAAGGTGAGTGCCAATTTCTGGCTGTCAATGAGGCTTCTGGGTGGAGCCCCGAGGGGCTGAAAGGTGCAGGTCATTCATTGCCAAGCACAGAACCTGGCCTCCAAAGCGTGTCAGCACATCTTTGTGCAGCTCGAGCTTGTGCAAGAAGTGCTGCCTTCATTGTTCAGAGAGGGTTTGTGGGCTGTGTGTGTGTGCAGAGTGTGTGTGTGCAGTGTGTGTGCAGTGCAGTGTGTGTGTGTGTGTGTGCAGTTTGTGTGCAGTGTGTGTGTGTGCAGTGTGTGTGCAGTTTGTGCATTGTGTGCTGGGGAGCTTCCAGCTGTGAGCAGCACGGAGCAAAGGAGGGGACACATGAAATGGGTGCCTCTGCCCCACAAGTGAGAGCAGTTTGTGTCACGTGGGGCCGATGGGCAGCGAGGTGCTGCAGGTCTGGGGCCGCTGTGCATGGCAGGCACTGAGCTCACTGCCAGCTGGTTGGACTCAGCGTGGATCCTTCGCTGTGAGCGGTGGTGGAGGTGGCAGAGGCGGTGCAGCAGCACATTGGGGCTGTGCATCATCATCTGCCCCTGCAGCGCTGAGCCCTGCCAGCCCCGAGGGGCTCAGAGCTTTGGGCTGAGCTTCCCCAGCCCCGCTCTGCCTTCAGGCCCTCGGTTGCTCTGAGCAGACGCAGCTCTGCTCGCTTTACGTCCCTCACGGCGGTTTTTCTTTGCAGACCAACCCCAACTACAGCCAGGAGAAGAACCGCTGCGAATACCTGCACAACAAACTGGCCCACATCAAAAAACTGATAGCAGAGTACGACCAGCAGCAGTTCTGAGCGGTGGGACGCGCCGTGCGGGGCTGCAGCGGGCCGCCATCCCTTCAGTGCCACTCGGCCCCGCTCAGAGATGAGCATCAGTTCTCCGTGGCTGAAGAATTTGGGGATTGCGGACGGGGGCGCGCGGCCTGCTCTGCTTTTGGCCTCTCCGAACGCCGGAACGCAACCGATGGAACTCTGCTTATTTCAAGACGCTTAAGGGAAATAAATCACCTACAGCCACCGAAGCTCCCAAAGGTTAAAAATCAGTAGTTTTCACGGATTAAAGTTTGGCATGAAGTCCGGGTTCCTCTGGGTCACAGCCGCTCCTTCCGACGGCGAGGAGCTGCGATGCTGCTGGGGTCCCCGTGGCACCTGCGACTGTTCCTGTTGTGAGCTGTGTGCTCCCAGCACCCAGAACCACCCTGCTCTGTGCTGCCATGGCTGCGTGGGGACGGACGGACAGACAGACAGACAGACAGGCGGCCACGGGGCTCTGTGTGTCCCCTCCCCCCCCCCCGTAGCCCAGCCATGGCGCTGCTGGGCCGCGTCCCGCCGCCCGCCTTTGACTTTTGTAGTTTTGTACCCAGGGCGGCCGATTTTACGACTCGCCGATGAGACTGTGGTCTATTTTTGTATTTAAAAAAAAACAAACAGAAAAAAACGAACGAAAAGAACAGGAAAAAAAAAAAAACAAAAAAAAAAGAAAAAAAGGAAAAAAAAAAAGAAAAAAAGGCAAAACGAACCAACAGCCACCAACCAACCAAACCCCGACCGTCTGCATCTGCAACTGTGCCTCCCTTCTCTCCTTTCAGGCCCGGCGTTTCCAAGCCTTCCCCCCATGCTGAGGCGCTGTGGAGGAGCTGTGGGGCTGAGCTGCAGCGTGGGAGCCGTGGGGCAGCGCTTTCCCAGTGGGGCGCCTCCCCCCGGCTCCTCCCCCGGCCTTTCTTCCTTTTCTGCTTTTTCTTTCTCTCTTTTTTCTTTCTTTAATTTGGACTCTTAGGGGCGCCAGGAAGATGCCAAACAGCACAAAGGTGCCCTTTGAATGCCGCCGTTCCTTTCGGCCCCATCCATCCCACAGCGCCTTCGGCCCCGGGGGGGAGCAAAGGCAAAAAGCTCTGCTTCCCCTCTGCAGCTCTTCCCTGTTTTCTCACCTCCTCCCATTCCTAAACATCCAAACGGGTCCAGCTGCTGGATGAAACCCAGTGGTAACAAAATTCCCTTCTGCTTGGATGCTTTGTGGTGCTCGCGGTGCCCCGGGGGGGGGAGCAGCACCCCCAACACCCCCAACCAACCAACCCCAGCCCCCCAACCCTCCCCAGCACATCCCAGCACTGGGGCCGATTCCTCCACGCCAACATTTCTCCTCCCTCCCAGTTGCAGTGGGGGTGGTTGGGGTTGGTTTTGTTTGGGTTTTTGTTGTTGTTTTTCTTTTTGGCTTCTTGGGGGGGGGGGGGGGATAGAGATGGATCCCCGATCTTTATACACCCGCTATGAGATATTTTTGCAAACAGAGTTGTATACAGAGATGTATGGTGTCCATTGACATGTATATTCTGGAACTTCTAAAAAAAAAGAAAAAGAAAAAAGAAAAAAAAAAGGCAAAAAAAAACAACAAAAAAAGGAATATAAAAACGGAAAATATTTAATGAGTATCCAAACTGTGAGACCCAATTAGCAGCCAACGACTTCTGTGCTTCACTTTTCTTTCGGACTGCGTCGAGGGCCGTAGTCGGATCTGCCTTTTTGTTCTCCCTTGTAGAGATGAGGAAGTTAGGCCAAGGCCAACCCCGTGCTTTTTGGGTGAATAGCAGCCAGTTTAGGTGATTAAGTATGATCTTAACTTATTGATACTGTGTTTTACTTTGTAATATTGTACTGTGGATAAAACTATATTGAGCCATGGAGTTGGAGTTTACAAAAACGAAGCTTTTCACTTTGCCAAAACGTTACGATTTAAAGGCGGCGTAGTCTTCAGCTTTCCTAATCTTTTCTTAAGAGCTCTGGTGTCTTTTTTGTACACTAAAAAAGCTGAATGCTGATTTTGCAACATATAATAAATTCACTGTATTGGGAAACGATGCGAACAATGCGGGCCCATCTTTCATTCCAACGCTTCGGAGCGCGGGGAGAACCTGGAAGGGGGGAATGGTGCGGGCTGGGAAAAAGCCGCTGGGGGGAGGCTGGGCTCGGGGCGCAGAGCTGCGCTGCCTTTGGTGGGGCTGCAGCAGCGCCAGGAGCGCAGGCCGCCCTGCGGTGCACGGAGGGGCTCCGGCGGCCGCTCTGGGGTCCCCGCAGCCGGGTTTGGGCTTCGCGGCCGGGAGCGGCGCAGCGCCGCCCTGCGCCCACCGCGGGGTCTCCTCCGCTTCGCGGCCCCAACTCCTCCGCCTCCGGAGCGGCGCGGGGATCGCAGGCGGGGCCGAGCGGTGCCGCATCCCGCGCTGAGCGGCTCCAGGTGGGGGCAGAGCCGCCCTCGAGGCCCCCGCCCGTCGCTGCGTTCCCGTCCGTCACCCGGGGACGCCGTCGATCCCCAGCCACGTGCGGGTTTCCTCGCTCCGATCGCGGGCTTCCGTCCCCTCCCGGTGTCCCCGGGCGCCTCCTCCGCACCCCCGGCAGCCGCAGACGGGGTCGGGCCGAGCGCTAATGAACTCCGAGTGGAAATTTACTGCGTTCCTTCCGTGCCAACGCCGGGAGGATCGCGGCAGCTTCCCGCTCCTGTGCGCCCGTCGGTGGGCGGCCGCGGTCGCGGGGACGCGGGGAACCCCGCTGTGCCGCCCCGAGGCGGTGCGGTCGTTTCCCCCGCGGCGGCTCCGTGTCGCGCCCGGTGCGGGCACAGCGCTGCGGGCCGCTCCGTCTGCGGGGCTGAGCGCCTTTCCCGGCGGCCGGAGGAAGTTGGTTAGGATAACCGGATAAGTGCCCCAGCTCCCCCCCCACCACAACCCCGGCACGCTCGGATGGAGCCGGTCTGTCTGTCCGTCCATCCCTTAGCACGCGTCCATCCGCCCTCAGGTGCGCGGGTCCTGGAAGGTCACAGCAAAAGGACGCGGGGACGGGGATGGGGACGGCAAAGGGGTGCGGAGGGGAGCATCGCACACGGAGGGAACGAAACCCGACGGGAAAGGACCGCGAGGACCGCATCCCAGAGGGCACGGAACGGGACCGGAGCCCTCGCGGGGGGGTCGTGGGACGGGGGTCGCGGTGCCATTGCTGCGGGGCCGTGCCGGTCGCCATGGCTGCGCAGCGTTGGGTCCCCGCCAGCCCCGAGCTGCGAGCGGAGGCGTTGGGCACGGAGCCCACGGTGCGAGGGAACAGCGCGGCGTGGGAGGGGTGGGAAGGAACAATGGTGGGAGTTGTGGGAGGGGGGCAAAAGAAAAAAAAAAAAAGAAGAAGGAAAGCAGTGGAAAAATACCAGTTCTCGGCCCCTGGCAGCGCTGCCCGGACCCTCCCCGCCCGATGGATTATTGTACAAAGAAATGTTATTTTTGTTTCAATAATTTGCTGAGGCGCTGGAATTCCAACGCGGGGTTCGTTTTGTCCTCTGAGGGAGCATTGTTCCTCCGACGCCCGAGGTCTGGACGGGGCCTTCGGGGCCGCCCGCATCCCCCTCTCCCGGAGGTGTCCCCCCGTCCCGGCCGTGTTTCCCCCCCCCCCCCCCACGTCCCGCAGCCCCGACGCCGCCGCTCCCCGCGCGCTCTGCCCGCTGCTCCCGGTGGTCCCCATCCCCGCTCGCTCCCGCGGAGCCGCAGCCCGGGACGGGGGGTGGGCGGCGGTCGAGCTGTCCTCACGCCTCGCGGGGAGCGCGGGTGGGGGAGGACGGAGCGCCGGGGGGCCTCGGGGCGTCGCTCCGCTCCGGGGGATGCTATGACACGGATTCTTCCCATTGAAACGGGAACCGGGACCTCCTCGCCGTCCCGCCGCCCGTCCGTCGGTGACGGGGACCGAGCGATACGGTGCCGCGGGGTGTCCTCGCGGGGCTCCGGGATGGCCGAGCCGGGGGCCGCGGGGGGGCACGGGGGGCGGGAGCTCCGGTTCGCGGTGCCCGGGCGCGGTGGCACCGTGGGAGCGGCACCGTGGGAAGGCGCCGGGCCCCCCCGCCGCTCCGGAAGCCGCCGGCGCGGGGCAGTGAATGGGCGGAAGGCAGCGGCGGGACCCCCCGGCCCCGGTGCCACTTCCCCTTCCCGGGTCAACGGCCGCTTTCCCTCCTGGAGGAGACCCGGCCCGGCCCGTCCGCTCCGAGCGCCGGTGAGAGCACGGGGCGGGGGGGGAGAGGGAGAGAACGCACCGGGCCGGGGCTGAGCGGGGGGTCCCCGTCCGGAGTCGCGTTCGGTGTCCCTTCTCGAACCCCCGGTACCGGGGCACGTGCGGGCGGGGGCTGCGGGGGGGGATCCGGCGCCGATGGAAAGTTTTGGGCTGGGCGGGGCCAGGGGGGGCGGGCGCTGGGAGCCGCTTAAGGGCGGGAGCGGAGGGGGAGCCCCGGCCGCGCTCACATCCCCGCGGGGCAGCGCCGGCAGCCGCCCGGCTCCAGGTGAGTGAGGGGGAGGCGGGGGGGGGGGAACTCCGCGTATCCGTCTGTCCCCCCCCGCGATGTCGGCCCCGCGATCCGCGTCCCCCCGGCGGCCGCTCTCGTGCCGTCCCCGCGTGCCCCGCAGCGCCCGCTGCCCCCGTGGGAGCGGAGACCGCGCTGCCCCCCCGCTGCCGCCCGCGTACCCGGTGCCCCCCCCCGCCTGGCGGTGTCCCGGGCTCGGGGTCGGCCCCGTCGTTCCGCGCGGTGTCCCAGCGGCGGGAGTCGCGTTTCCTTCCATCCCAGCAGCGGGAACAATGGCAGAGCCCTTCGTGGTGGAGAGCCCCGACGTCGCGTACGGCAAAGACTTCATCGAGGCGCAGTACACGTACAGCACCGCGCACGTCTGCAGGGAGGGCGGTGTCACCAAGGTAGGGGACGCGGGGACACCCTGGGATGGCATCGCCGGGCCGCGCCGCCGGGTGCCGCCGTCCCGACCGCCCCCCCCCTTTGCTGCAGGTCCGGCCCTGCTCCACGCGCTTCACCTTCCGCACGGCGCGGCACGTCCCCCGCCTGGGGCTGATGCTGGTGGGCTGGGGGGGGCAACAACGGCACCACGGTGACGGCGGCCGTGTTGGCCAATCGCCTGGGGCTGTCCTGGATGACCAAAACCGGCCACAAGGTGGGTGAGGGGGCAGCCCTGCCGGCTCCCCTCATTTGGGGGGGGGGGGGATGTTGGGCTCTTTGGAGGTCGCTCACCCTTGCGTTCTGCCCCCCACCTCTAGAAAGCCAACTACTACGGCTCGCTGCTGCAGGCCTCCACCGTATGCCTGGGTGCTGGCCCCACTGGTGATGTCTACGTGCCATTCCGGGATCTGCTGCCCATGGTGCACCCCAACGACATCGTCTTTGATGGTAGGAGGGGTGCTGGGGTGGGCGGGGGGTGGGGGCTGCGCACTGAGTGTGACCCCATCCTGCAGGGTGGGACATCTCCTCTCTGAACCTGGCCGAGGCCATGCGGCGCGCCGAGGTGCTGGACTGGGCGCTGCAGGAGCAGCTGTGGCCGCACATGGAGCAGATGAAGCCCCGACCTTCCATCTACATCCCCGAGTTCATCGCCGCCAACCAGGAGGAGCGGGCGGACAACGTGCTGCGGGGCTCCAAGGCTGAGCAGGTGCTGGGGGTGAGGGGGGGGGGGGGCACAGGGGGACGGCGGGGGGACGCCACGATGTCCTGTCTGCATCCCCATCCCTGCAGGTGGAGCAGATCCGCAGGGACATCCGGGAGTTCAGGGCGAGCAGCGGGGTGGACAAAGTCATCGTGCTGTGGACGGCCAACACCGAGCGCTTCTGCGATGTGGTGCCAGGGCTGAACGACAGCGCCGACAACCTGCTGCGGGCCATCGAGGTGAGGGGAAGGGGGGAGGGTGGGGAACGTGGAGGGGCTGTGCCGCAGTGCTGAGCCCCGCGGTGTCCCCACAGCGAGGCCTGGAGGTGTCCCCATCCACGCTGTTTGCCGTGGCCAGCATCCTGGAGGGCTGCGCCTACATCAACGGGTCGCCCCAGAACACCTTCGTGCCAGGCGCCGTGGAGTTGGCAGCGCAGCGCCGCGTCTTCATCTGCGGGGACGACTTCAAATCGGGGCAGACGAAGCTGAAGTCGGTGCTGGTGGATTTCCTGGTGGGCGCCGGGCTGAAGGTGCGTTGGGACATGGAGCCGGGTTGACCTGTCCACCACTGATCCAACTCGATGGTTGCACGGTTCCCTGTTGTACCCTTTGCCCCCCACCCCCCAGCCCAGGTCCATCGTCAGCTACAACCACCTGGGCAACAACGATGGGAAGAACCTCTCAGCACCGCAGCAGTTCCGCTCCAAGGAGATCTCCAAGAGCAACGTGGTGGATGACACAGTGCAGGCCAACCCGGTGCTGTACGGCCCGCAGGACAAACCCGACCACTGCGTGAGTGAGCTCTGGGGGGGGGGGGTGGTGGTTCAGAGGGGGGGTCTGGTGCTGATGGGGGTCCCTGTGCAGGTGGTGATCAAATACGTG
Source organism: Lagopus leucura (assembly GCF_019238085.1). Taxonomy (NCBI): domain Eukaryota; kingdom Metazoa; phylum Chordata; class Aves; order Galliformes; family Phasianidae; genus Lagopus; species Lagopus leucura. Next base: position 37,419 of record NW_024964590.1, read on the forward strand.
CCCTACGTGGGGGACAGCAAGCGAGCGCTGGACGAATACACCTCGGAGATCATGATGGGAGGCACCAACACCATCGTCATCCACAACACGTGCGAGGTGCGGGGCTGTGGGAGGGGGGGGGGGG
>NW_024964591.1:0-1290 GCF_019238085.1 Lagopus leucura
AGCATAGCAAGGATTATGATTTTTTTCTGTCAACCTGGATGGCAATCTTTTACTCTTTACTATGGGTGTAGGTAAAATGTCTTGAATGGGAGGCCTTAATCATTTACAGAAGAATGTTTTCTTATGAGCACAGTGGATAGAAGCACCTTGGCTTTGGTGCCCACTTTTATGCAATTTTCCCTCTACAACAACAAAATTTGCTCCCTGCTAAAACATTCTATGTTGGTTTTCCTTGTATTCTTTTTCATTTAGCTCTCCCACTGTTACTTCAGTGCTTCCTTCCCTTCCCTTCCCTTCCCTTCCCTTCCCTTCCCTTCCCTTCCCTTCCCTTCCCTTCCCTTCCCTTCCCTTCCCTTCCCTTCCCTTCCCTTCCCTTCCCTTCCCTTCCCTTCCCTATTTCTCCTTACCACCACCACCACCAAAAACCCCTTTTTATTCAAGTCTGACACTGTTGCATGTGGAGGAATCACTGGACTGGAACGAATCTGAGCACTGCGAGATTCACTCTCCCTGGCCAGCAGCAGCACACATGCTGTCACTCTCACAACACATCAATATTCCAATTTCTCTTCTCTTGGAAAAGAAACAGGAAGACGATAACAATCTGTACCTATGCACATTTTCTGCCACAGACATGAGTTCAACTTAGCCCTCCATCTTTTATCTATCAAATTTTCAGTTACATTTATTTGCATTTGCAGTGTATGACAATTTAAGCAACAATAGAGTCATCTATTTGGAGTACAAACGATCTTACACCCTGCATTTAGATTCTGTGACTAATGAAAACTGGAGCCAAGATCTACAGGAGCAATTGTAAAGAAAGAGGCCGGATAACTAAGCAACAGGTGAAATTCATTGTAACTAAAACTGAAGTAAGGCAAAGGGAGACAGCCTGTCTTGGCATGAATTATAAAGGACCAAACGCTAAGTATGACTACTGGGAAATGTGGTCTTGGCTTACTTTAGGTAATTCCATGAAAATATCCACTCTGTGCTCCATTATGTCAGAAACATGGTTGAATTATTCTGAATAATTAGTAGAGTAATAAGGATAAAAACATCTTTAGGTGACTTAACTAACTCAAGATGGATCCCATCCCTTATGAATACAATGCCTGGATTTCTGATTTCCACTCCAGAAAGACATAATAGAACTGGAAATAATTCCGATAAAAACAAACAAACAAACAAACAAGCAAACAAACAGAAAACACCAAAAAAATGGAACGAATAAAGGCCAAAGAATTATAAAATTACAGAATGGTAGGGTTTGAAAAGGGACTTCTG
>NW_024964592.1:0-1506 GCF_019238085.1 Lagopus leucura
GGAATGCCGAAACAGAGGGCAAAGGCATAGACGACACCCAAGGGAAGGCAACGTCAAAGGCAAAGGGAAGGCAAAGGCAGGGAGAGCACTGAAGAGAATGCCTCGTCAGCGGCCAGGCCCCAGGAGAAGGCCACAGAGAACGCCAAAACAGAGACAAAAGAAAACAAATCAGGGAAAGGCAGTGCAGAAGGCCAAGGGCAATGGCCAAAGAGAACGTGGCACAGAAAGACAAAATCGAAGGCCAAAGAGAACGCCGTAAGGGATGCCAAAACAAGAGGCCAAAGGGAAAGCGGCAAAGAAGGCTGGGAGCAATGGCTGAAGAGAACATGGAAGAAAACGCCAAAATCGAAGCCAAAGAGAACACAGCAGGGAACGCCAGAACAAGGGGCCAAAGAGAATGCTGAGGGAACGCAAAAAACAAGAAGCCAAAAGACAGAGTGGCAAAGAAGGCCAAGGGCAATGGCCAAAGAGAACGCAGCCACGAATGCCAGAACTGAAGGCCAAAGAAAATGTAGGGAATGTCAGAATGGGAGGCAAAGGGAACGTATCAAAGAAGGCCAAGGAGAAAGGGCAAGAGAACGTTGCAGAGATGGCAAAAAGCAAAGGCTGAAGAGAATGCATCAAAGAAGGCCAAGGGCAATGGCCAAGAGAATGCCACAGGGAATGCCAAAAACAGGAGGGCAAGAGAACACAGCAGGGAAAGCCAAGGGCAAGGAGAACAGAGAAAGAAAAGGACAGGTAGCCTTCCGGGCACCTTGAAGTGCAATTAAGAGCTCAGGGAGCACCGTGTTGTGCAATGCTATGGAGTGGGTAAACACTGGTGGGTGAGCATTGCCCTTACCTGCTGGGCAGACAATTACCAACCAGCGAAGTGGGGTTCCGTGGCATTCCAGGAAATGCAGATTCTGGTTCCTTGCTGCTGCCGTGAAGACCCACGCATCTCCATGCTGTCCTTAAAGCTCTCAGGAGCACTGCAGCTCTGCGGCCACCTGTGGGACACAATGCAGTAATGAAGGCACTGCCCCGCATATGTAGGGCTGCACCCTGAGCACATTGCTGTAATGATGACACAAGGGTTATAATTAATTATAATTACAATTAACATTAAGGGTATGATTAATGCTATTGATAGGTTTGAAGTTACAGTTAGTCTAACATCAGTATTCTGCGCTACAATTACAATTAAGATTACTTTGACAGAAAACATGGGGCATTATTTTTATGGCAGCACTTAGAGTAAGAGACATTTTTAACACTGGGTTAAGGATTTGGTTCACAGGTAACACTGCAGGTTAACATAATTATCGTTAGAACTCCCATTCAGCTATGGGTTCAGGTGAAGGTTAACATTAACGCTGCCTCCCAGCTGATCCCAAAGTGCCAAAGGCAAGCAGAACTCCCAGGGCAGGCAAAGGGAAGCAGAACTCCCAGGGAAAGCCAAGGTAAATGCAAAGCAAACAGCCAAGCTAAGGCGAGGGCAAAAGCAAAGAGAACACCCAATGGAAA
>NW_024964593.1:0-2878 GCF_019238085.1 Lagopus leucura
GCAGCTAGAATAACAAGAAAACACAAATGCATGAGAAAAGTTCACCAGCTGATGAGTTGCAACACCCCAGCCACCAGCAGCCCTCCCCCTGTAGCTACGTAACAGCTACCGTGGCACATCACAACACTGCAGGACAGCGTGCAGGATAACAGCACCTACCAGTAAAACACGGAGCACCTGCTTACAACTCCAGAAGCCTCCTACACAGCATTTCAGCAGCTTACCTGCCTGCTCCAGCTGTCAGGAGGGAAATTTCCCCTCATATCCTTCTCAAATGTTTAAATATTCCTCCCAAAGACCACATACTTACACTGTGACATAGACGTACTCCCCACAGAACTGTTTCTGAATAATGTTTTGAACGTCTGGATGTTTTTGTTTGGATAAAGTATTTTCCAGCAGTGACATGAAAAGCTTGGAAAATTCCTGGGCATCCTGGAACAGAAAGCCGAGGTTTTAACAATACACCATGGCACAAAGCGCAATCACTGCTAATTTACTGCAAATTAACAGAGCCCTACACACAGCCCGGCGTGCCCTGAATAGAAAGAGACCGGTTGGGAGAACTAAAGAAAAGAGGAATTTGCCTAAGAGGAGCACAAGGCTCCCAGCGTGAGAGCACAGCAGGAGCGAGGCTGGCTCTGGGCCAGCAGCTTGGGGTGGCTTTGACTTCTGCCCCGCTGCTCGCAGGGTTCTGGATGGAAAACAGCGGCTCGTTAACCACGTCAATCCCTTTGTGCTCCACCTGGCGTGCAGACATCAGCTCCTGCTGCCCAGCCATGGAGACACGGCGTGCTGCTCTGCCCTGCCAGATCACAGCAGCTCTGAAGGGGATGCAGGAGCAGCTTGCAGAGCACTGATCATCCCCTGCCCCAGCGTGGCTGGGTGGGAGTCAATCTCACCAGCCTGCCATTCCTGCAGAGCCTTCTGTCTTGTTAACGCTCATTAGTCAAAGCCTCAGCACACAATATGAGCTGCCTGCACCGAGCGACACGGGGGAAAAAAAACTGAGAAGCTGCACTGTGGCTTTGCTCCCTTCCTCCTGCAAGGCCCAGGAGCTGCTCCACACCCCTTAGGGCAATCCTCTCCCCACAGCACTCTGCCTTCTGTGCTGCCTCTTCCCTCCTCCAGAAAACAAGCTGGCTTTCACCTCGCCCGCCCAGCCCTCAGCTCTCCTCTCAGTGCTGAGCCTGCTGTGGTCCCACAGCTCCTCTCTCTGGTTCCTACCACTGTCACAACGGCACGCTTCCTTCCCAAGGACGAGGAGCGACCTTCCCCTCCCTCATCCTCCCCAGGCACTGTATGCCGGCGCTCTGGCTCCGATTTCAGCTGTCCTCCCTTACTACTCAAAGCTCATTTGCAAGCTCTATCCTTCTCTTCAGCCCCCTTCAGTATCCGGAGCAGCCCCACACTGCACTCACCTCTCCCAAAAGCAAGTTCTCTGCTTACAGACTCGTGCAGGACCTCAGCCTCCCCGAGGAGTTCTGCAGTACAAAGCCCTTCCCAGTGCCTCTCACTCTGGGAAACGTGGTCCTGGCTCACTCCTCAGCAAGCTCAGTGTTCTGGAGCAGGTGCTAACGGTGCCAGTCCTCCTCCTACACCCACTCCAGGAAGGGCCTGAAGCACTTCTCCTCCTTTTGTGTTTGTACAAATGAGGCTGAACAGCAGACCCCAGCTCAGAGATCGCTCAAATAACACCTAAAAGGGCAGTTTCACGCTTCCTTAGAGAAGGTAATTACAGGCAAGACTCAAGCCTACCTGCTGCCGGCTTGCATTCAAGCCCAGCGCTCTGATGAACCCAGAGGGATCGATGTAACGCCTTCTGCTGTTCTGCAGCAAGGCAAACACGTACTGAAGATGCTCATAAACAGTCTGAGGCTCGTAGTCTATAAAAAAAAAAAAAAAAGACAAACTGTACAAGTTAGCTGTACAAAGAACAACTAAAAAAAAAAAAAAATCACACTTTAGTAGAGCTGTTTTAAACCATCATGAGATCTGATGTGGTTAATGTCAGCGATGACAGCTTACTGTCCTGGCTTCAGCAGAGACAGAGTTCATCTTCTCCACAGTGTTTGGTACAATGTTATGTTTAGGAGAAAAACAACGCTGATAACATCCCAATGCTTTAGCTGTTGCTGAGCAGTGCTGCACAGAGCCAAGGACGCTTCAGCTTTCCAGCTGCTCCTTCTGCCCTGCTAGCCAGGGGGCTGGAGAGCACGAGGTGCTGGGAGGGACAGAAGCAGGAGAGCTGACCTAAAGCAGCCAAAGGGATATTTCATGAAAAACGGCATCATGTGAAACCAGAGAACTGAGACTGGAGTGGCAGCCACAGCCACTGCTCCGGGCACCAGACAGCAGGTGGTAAGTAGCTGCCTCGTGCACCGCTTCTTTTATAAACACTCAGTAAAATACCATCGCACTCATTTCCCTCTTCCTTTTCTGCTGTAGTAAAGAGTTCTTATCTCTACCCACAAGCTCTATTTTTTTCCTCCCAGTTCTCTCCTCCAACTCCGTGGGAGAAGAGGCAGTGAGCAAAGAGGTCGGAGCTGAGCTGCTGCTGGGTGCCCACACAGCACCAAGCCCCAGCACAGGCCAAACATCCCGCAGCGCCCAACGTGAGCTGTCAGAAAACAGCTCGAGCCAAACAGCAAGGTGCTGTTCACTGAGTACAGCAAAAGCGGGGTGGCTCAGAGCACACCTCCAGCACAGCACCATGCAGAAGGTGCAGCAGCACAGCCCCTCACATCCAGCACCTGAATCCTCGCCATCCATGGCACCAAGCACAGCTTTCTAACTAGAAATCCCAAGCGAGTTTTTAATCAAAACAGATCACTGTGATTTGAAAAAAATGATAAGGATGGTTTAGCTTCATTTCCTC
>NW_024964594.1:0-2657 GCF_019238085.1 Lagopus leucura
CCCCCCAGGTCTGGTACATGGACGGCTATTCCCGAGGTCGCCGCGTGTTGGAGTTCCGCTCTCTGCAGGACTTTGCATCGGGGCAGAACTTCGTGCAGCACCTCCTGCCTCAGCCGTGGGCCGGGACGGGGCACGTGGTTTACAACGGCTCCCTGTATTACAACAAATACCAGAGCAACGTGGCCGTTCGCTACCACCTGGCGTCCCGAAGCGTCGTGGCCCAGCGCAGCCTCCCGGGAGCCGGATACAACAACACCTTCCCTTATTCCTGGGGGGGTTTCTCCGACATCGACCTCATGGCGGACGAGGGGGGGCTGTGGGCCGTCTACACCAGCAACCAGAAGGCGGGGAACATCGTGCTGAGCCGCCTGGACCCGCACACCTTGGAGGTGTGTTGGGAGCGCTATGGGGGAGGGGGTTTGTTTTGTGGTCTCTGCTGCCCCCTGGTGGGCGTTTGGGGTATGGCGGGAGTGTCGCTGCTGCCCCCTGGTGGCCACTCTTAGTATCGCAGGGTTGTTTTTTGCTGCTGCCTATTGGTTGGTATCGGTATTGCGGGTTAATCTCTGCTACCCCCTAGTGGCCATTATTAGAATAGCAGGTTAATCTCTGCTGTCCTCTAGTGGCCATTATTAGTATTGCAGGATATTCTGTGCTGCCCTCTAGTGGCCGCTATCGGTATTGCGGGTTAATCTCTGCTACCCCCTAGTGGCCGTTGTCAGTACTGCTGGATAATCTCTGCTGCCCCCTCGTGGCCGTTATCAGTATTGCAGCGTAATCTCTGCTGCCCCCTCGTGGCCGTTGTTAGTATTGCAGGATAATCTGTGCTACCCCCTAGTGGCTGTTATCAGTATTGTGGGTTAATCTCTGCTACCCTCTAGTGGCCATTATTAGCATTGCAGGTTAATCTCTGCTGCCCTCTAGTGGCCGTTATCAATATTGCAGGTTCTCTGCTACCCCCTAGTGGCCATTACTAGTATTGCAGGATAATCTCTGCTTCCCCCTAGTGGCCATTATCAGTATTGCAGAATAATCTGTGCTGCTCCCTAGTGGCCCTTATCAGTATTGCAGCGTAATCTCTGCTGCCCCCTCGTGGCCGTTGTTAGTATTGCATCATTTTCTCTGCTGCCCCCTTGTAGCTGCTGTTGGTATTGCAACATAATCTCTGCTGCCCCCTAGAGTCTGTTCTTAGTATTGCACGTTGGTCTCTGCTGCCCCCTAGTTGCCGTTTTTTGGTATTGCAGGGACGTCTCTGCTGCCCCCTATTCGTATTGCAGGGTTGTTTTTGCTGCCCTCAGGTGGCCATTGGTGGTATTGCAGGGTTGTTTTTAATGCCCCCTAGTGGTCGTTGTTAGCATTGCAGCGTCACCTCTGCTGCCCCATAGTAGCAGTTGTAAGAGTTGCAGCACTGCTTTTTGTTGCCCCCTAGTGGCAGCTCTTAGTATTGCATGATTTTTACTGCCACCTTCTGGTTGCTCTCAGTATTGCAGGATTGTGTTGTGTTTTCTTTCTGCCCCCTGGTGGCCATTATCAGTATTGCAGGGTAATCTCTGCTGCCTCCTAGTGGCTGTTGTCAGCATTGCATCATTTTCTTCACTGCTCCCTAATGGCCATTATCTGCATTGCAACATAATCTCTGCTGCCCCCTAGAGGCCACTGTCAGCATTGCATGTTTGTCTCTGCTGCCTCCTAGTGGCCGACTTTAGTTTTGCAAGGACGTCTCTGCTGCCCCCTTTAGTACTGCAGGGTTGTTTTTGCTGCCCCCAGGTGGCCACTGGCGGTATTGCAGCATTGTTTTTGCTGCCCCCTCGTGGCCGTTGTCAGCATTGCATGTTTGTCTCTACTGTCCCCTAGTGGCCGTTGTCGGTATTGCAGCACAATCTCTGCTGCCCCCTAGTGGCCTTTCCTAGTATTGCAGTGTTACCTCTGCTGCCTCCTAGTGCTCCTTGTTAGTATAGCAGGATTGTATTGGTGCCCCCCAGTGGCCGTTGTTGGCACTGCAGCCCAAATAGCCCCAAATAGCCCCAAATACCCCATAAACCCACTCAAATACCCCATAACTCCCTTCCAATACCACATATTCGTTCTCCAAATACCCCACAAACACTCTCAAATACCCCATAACTCCCCCAAATATCTGCAGACCCCTCCCAACATCCTTGAATACCTCCCCAGCACCCCCCGAATACCCCATAACCCCTCAAATACCCCATAATCCTCCTCCAGTACCCCATAGCTGCCCTCAAATATCCCATATCCCTCCTGATACCCCATATCCTCCCCTCAAATCCCCCAATGCCGCCCTTCAATACTCCACAACCCCCCCCCCAAATACCACATATCCCCCCCTAACACTCCATAACCTCCTCAAACACCCCATAACTCCCCCAAATGCCCCCAGATATAGCCCCAAGACACCCCCAAATACCCCATAACCTCTTCAGGTACCCCATAACTCCCCCCTGATACCCCATATCCCCCCTCAAATACCCTATAACTGCCCTCAGCTACCCCATAGCCCCCCCCAAATGCTGCATATCCCCCTCTAATGCCCCCATAACCCAATCAAGTCCCCCATAACCCCCTTCCAATCCCCCATAACCCCTGTCAGACACCCCATAACCCCCCCCAGATACCTCATATCCCCTCCAACACCCCCA
>NW_024964595.1:0-1160 GCF_019238085.1 Lagopus leucura
TAGACAAGAGTTACATCACCTGGGTGATCAGTGCAGAGATATGTGACAAGGCCCCTTTAAGCAGAGCCTAGACAATAGTTACATCACCTGAGTGATCAGTGCAGAGATCTGTCACAATGCCCCTTTAGGCAGAGCTTAGACCAGAGTTAGATCACCTGGGTGATCAGTGCAGGGATATGTCACAAAGCACCCTGTAGGCAGATCCTAGAGAAGAGTTATATCACCTGGGTGATCAGTGCAGAGGTAGGTCACAATCCCCCTGTAGGCAGAGCCTATACAAGAGTTATATCACCTGGTTGATCAGTGCAGTGATATGTCACAATGCCGTGTAGCCAGAGCCTAGACTAAAGTTACAGTACCTGGGAGATCAGTGCAGAGATATGTCACAATGTCCCCCGTAGGCAAAGCCTAGGCTAGAGTTGCATCACATGAGTGATCATTGAAGAGATATGTCACAATGTCCCCTGTAGGCAAAGCCTAGGCAAGAGTTGCATCACCTGGGTGATCAGTGCAGATATATGTCCAATGTTCCCTGTAGGCAAAGCCTAGGCAAGAGTTACATCACCTCTGTCATCAGTTCAGGGATATGTGGAAACGCCCCTGTAGGCAGAGCTTGGACAAGGGTTACACCACCTAGTTTATCAGTGCAGAGATATTTCACAATAACCTCTGTAGGCAGTTCCTAGTCAAGAGTTGAATCACCTGGGTGATCAGTGCAGAGATATTTCACAATGCCCCGTTGGACAGAGGGTAGACAAGAGTTACATCACCTAGGTGATCAGTGCAGAGATTTGTCAAAATTCCCTGTAGGCAGTGATTATAAAAGTGTTACATCACCTAAGTGATCAGTGCAGAGATATGTCACAAAGCTCCTTTAGGCCGAACTTAGATGTGTTACATCACCTGGGTGATCAGTGCAAAGGTATGTCACAAAGCCCCCTGTACGCAAAGCCTAGACAATGGTTACATCACTTGGGTAATCAGTGACGAGATCTCTCACAATTCCCCTGTAGGCAGAGGTTACACAACAGTTACATCACCTGGGTGATCAGTGCAGAGATTTCTCACAATGCCCCCATAGGCAGATCCGAGAGAAGAGTTCGCCACCTGGGTGATCAATGCAGAAATATGTCACAATGCCCCCTTAGGCAGAGCCTAGA
>NW_024964596.1:0-252 GCF_019238085.1 Lagopus leucura
CTGCCATTGCTGCATCCTCAGGACCCCCAATGGGGATCAAAGCTGCAGCACTGCTTTCTTATGGCTCTCTATGGCGATCAAAGCTGCATTGCTGCATCCTTAGGACACCCAATGGGGGACCAAAGCTGCAATGCTGCTTTCTTATGCCTCTCCATGGGTATCAAAGCTGCAATGCTGCTCTTTTGAGCCCCCAATGGGGATCAAAGCTGCAATGCTGCATCCTCAGGGCTCCCTATGGCGTTCAAAGCTGCA
>NW_024964596.1:352-627 GCF_019238085.1 Lagopus leucura
GGGAAGGGAAGGGAAGGGAAGGGGGGAACGCTGCTTTCTGGAGGCTCCCAATGGGGATCAAAGCTGCAATGCCGCTTTCTTACGGTTCTCTATGGCGTTCAAAGCTGCAACGCTGCTGTCTTAGGGCTCCCAATGCGGATCAAAGTTGCAATGCTGCTCTTTTGAGCCTCTCCATAGGGATTAAAGCTGCATTGCTGCATCCTCAGGGCTCCCAATGGGGATGAAAGCTTCAACCCTGCTCTTTTGAGGCCTCTCTATGGGGATCAAAGCTGCAA
>NW_024964596.1:727-3793 GCF_019238085.1 Lagopus leucura
AAAGCTGCAATGCTGCTTTCTTATGGCTCTCTATGGGGACAAGAGCTGCAACGCTGCTTTCTCAGGGCTCCCAATGGGGATCAAAGCTGCAACGCTGCTTTCTTAGGGCTCTCATGGGGTTCAAAGCTGCATTGCTGCATCCTCAGGGCTCCCTATGGGGTTCAAAGCTGCAACGCTGCTCTTTTGAGCCTCTCTATGGGGTTCAAAGCTGCAATGCTGCACCCTCAGGACTCCCAATGGGGGACCAAAGCTGCAACGCTGCTTTCTTATGCCTCTCCATGGGTATCAAAGCTGCAATGCTGCTCTTTTGAGCCTCTCTATGGGGTTCAAAGCTGCCATTGCTGCATCCTCAGGACCCCCAATGGGGATCAAAGCTGCAGCACTTCTTTCTCATGGCTCCAAATGGGGATCAAAGCTGCATTGCTGCATCCTCAGGACCCCCAATGGGGATCAAAGCTGCAGTGCTGCTTTCTTATGGCTCTCTATGGGGTTCAAAGCTGCAATGCTGCATCCTCAGGACCCCCAGTGGGGATCAAAGCTGCAAGGCTGCTTTCTTATGGCTCTCTATGGGGTTCAAAGCTGCCATTGCTGCATCCTCAGGACCCCCAGTGGGGATCAAAGCTGCAGTGCTGCTTTCTTATGGCTCTCTATGGGGTTCAAAGCTGCAATGCTGCACCCTCAGGACTCCCAATGGGGGACCAAAGCTGCAAGGCTGCTTTCTTATGCCTCTCCATGGGTATCAAAGCTGCAATGCTGCTCTTTTGAGCCTCTCTATGGGGTTCAAAGCTGCCATTGCTGCATCCTCAGGGCTCCCTATGGCGTTCAAAGCTGCAATGCTGCATTCTCAGGACCCCCAATGGGGATCAAAGCTGCAGTGCTGCTTTCTTATGGCTCTCTATGGGGTTCAAAGCTGCCATTGCTGCATCCTCAGGACCCCCAATGGGGATTAAAGCTGCAGTGCTGCTTTCTTATGGCTCTCTATGGGGTTCAAAGCTGCCATTGCTGCATCCTCAGGACCCCCAGTGGGGACCAAAGCTGCAGCGCTGCTTTCTTATGGCTCTCTATGGGGTTCAAAGCTGCAGTGCTGCATCCTCAGGACCCCCAATGGGGATCAAAGCTGCAGTGCTGCTTTCTTATGGCTCTCTATGGGGTTCAAAGCTGCAATGCTGCATCCTCAGGACCCCCAGTGGGGATCAAAGCTGCAGTGCTGCTTTCTTATGGCTCTCTATGGGGTTCAAAGCAGCATTGCTGCATCCTCAGGACCCCCAATGGGGATCAAAGCTGCAGTGCTGCTTTCTTATGGCTCTCTATGGCGTTCAAAGCTGCATTGCTGCATCCTCAGGGCTCCCTATGGGGTTCAAAGCTGCAATGCTGCTTTCTTATGGCTCTCTATGGCGATCAAAGCTGCAGTGCTGCTTTCTTATGGCTCTCTATGGGGTTCAAAGCTGCATTGCTGCATTCTCAGGACCCCCAATGGGGATCAAAGCTGCAATGCTGCTTTCTTATGGCTCTCTATGGCGTTCAAAGCTGCAATGCTGCACCCTCAGGACCCCCAACGAGGGCCCAAACCTGCACCGCTCCTTTCCGCACCCCCCCCCCCGCTCTCAGGACGCCCAGCATCACCCCTGCAAACCCAATCCCCTCCTCTAGACACAACCCCCCCCCCAAAGCAAAACCATCTCCCCCAACCCACCTCCTCCTCCTCCCCCTCCATCCGTGGTCTCCACGGTGACGGTGGTGAAATAGGTGTAACCCGTGGCGGCGGCGGCGGCGGCGGCGGCGGCGGCGGCGGCGTCGACAGCCGACACGTTGAGCGTGGCCGAAGCCGTGGTGTTCCCTGCCGCGTTGGTCACCATGCAGGTATATTGGCCCGTATCCTGCACCGTCACGTTGGTAAAATTGAGGGTGCCGTCGTGCAGCACCGAAATGCGGACCCGGTACGAACCGTGCGTCATCAGGGTGCCGTTGGGGGTCAACCAATTCACCGACGTCATCGCCGTCCCCGTGCGGCATTTCAGTTCGGCCGCCATCCCTTCGGTGACGTTCAGATCCGCCGGCGGCTCTACGATCACCGGAGCGTAACAAGTGAAATGGCCCGGCTCCAACTCGCCTAAATACCTGCCCCTCAACGCAGGGGGAGCGTGGCAGCGAGCGCAGCAGCTGGTGTTGCTCGGCACCGTCTCCCTCAGCCACCAAGCCAACCAAAGCACGTCGCAGTCGCAACGCCACGGGTTGTGATGGAGGTGGACGCGCTCCAGGCGGTGCAAAGGGGCGAAGAGGTCGTGGGGTAACGAGCTGAGCTCGTTGTGAGCCAAATTCAGCTCCTCCAGGGCTTTCAGGTCGTCGAAGGCGTTGCGCTCCACCGCCGCCACGCGGGCGTGCATCAGCCACAGCTTCCTCAAGCTGCTCAAGCCTTGGAACGAACCCGGCTTCACTCGGCCCAAGCGATTCCCCGACAATTCCAGCTCTTCCAACCTGACCAACGCCGTCAAGTTGGGGATCTCCTTCAGGTTACACATCCCCAAATTCAAGTACCTCAAATTGACCAGGCCTTCGAAAGCCGCCTCGGAGATGTACTCCAACCGCTTCAGCTCGCCCAGGTCCAAGCGGCGCAGCGACGGCACGCGGTTGAAGGCGTACGAAGGGATGCTTTCGATCGGGTTGTTCCTCAACCACAGCTCCCGCAGCTTGGATAAATACTCGAAGGCCTGCGTGGGGACCGTGGTCAAGCGGTTGTCGAACAGCTCCAAGGTGTTGAGGTTGGGGAGGCCGTTGAAAGCCCCCACCTCCACCTGGCGCAGCAGATTGCGGCTGAGCTGCAGGATCTCCAGGTGCCGCAGGTGCTTGAAGGTGTCGGTGCGGATGATTTGGATGTGGTTCTCTTGTAAATTGAGGTAACGGGTGTTGACCGAAATGCTGCCCGGCACTTCTTGAAGTTGTTTTCTGGTGCAAATGACTCGGCTGGCTTGGTTGCTGCAAGTGCAAGCGGCCGGGCAAGAGGGGGGGGGGGAAGCGGTGGGAGCAGGGGGGGGAAGCAGCAGCAAAAGGAGCCGCAGAGGAGGCAGC
>NW_024964597.1:0-21825 GCF_019238085.1 Lagopus leucura
AACGGGCAGCTCAGGACAAAGCTCAGTCATACGTCTGATCTTCCAGTGGTGCTGTGTGGAGTTGGTCTCGATGACCTTCCAACTTCAGATCGTCTTTGGTTCTGTGATGTGAGGACTCACAGACCCAGGAGTGCTGTCTTGCCCCAGGGACACAGGCACGGCCTTGCCCTCGGGATGCCCAATTCCCTTCTTTACATCCTGGGAGGGGACAAGTTCTAGATCACAGCCCCCACAGCCGGTGGGGTTGCAGTCCTAGGCGGGCCCTTCCTGTACAAACCTTTGGTGGGAGCAGCAGCACACGTCCCTTCCCAGCTGCCTACAAGCCAGCTTCATTCACCCATGTGTGAGAAACCTCCCGGCGAAGCTCAGGCCGGAGGAAGCCGCCATTTTTCATGGAGGTCTGACAAACGCATCGGCTCCGAAACTGTCTCTCACAGACAGCTGAGACTTTCCGTTAAGTCAAGACTTCTGTGGCCTCCCAGTGAAGGCGCCTCTTTCTTATTCCTAACGCGCCTACCCCTATTTCTGATGTCTACTTTCGTCTCAGAGCAATACCGAAAAACCCTATTAATTAGTGATATTTCCACACGTTGTGCTAACCAGGGTGTAACTTATTAGCAGCTTCTAATGATGTGAAAATCAGCGTGTGGGAAGTGAGCGCCCTGTCATCAAATGACCTTTCCACTCTGCCTGCACTGCGCATGGGCTCAGCACTGCTCAGTGCACTTCTAGGCCCGCTGGCAGGGAAGAGGGAGCGCGGGCAGTCCTGCAGATTTCCTAGAATCATAGAATGCCTCAGGCTGGAAGGGATCTTAAAGATCATCGAGTCCAACCCTCCGCCACAGGCTGGCTGCCCCATGATAGCTCAGGCTGCCCAGGGCCCAGCCATGGCCTTGGGTACCTCCAGGGTTGGGCACTCACAGCTCTGGGAGTACCAGAGCCTCACCACCTCTGGGTAAAGAATTTCCTCCTCACATCTAACCCAGATCTCCCCTCCTTTAGTTTAATGATTTGTTTCACCTGTGGCAGCACACCTGCCTGGAGCACCCCAACACACCTTTCTGAGGGGCCACCAGCAACAGGGGAGACCTCAGCAGGAGCCTTTGGCACCAGTTCCTGGAGCAGCAGGAGCTGAGAGTGGCTGCTTCTCACCTAGCAGCAGGAAACACTCACCACACACCGACAATGGAAGAGAAAGCCTTGAATCTCAGCTTGCTAAGTTCATCAAAGGCTAACCTGGGCAGGAGTGAGTCCCCTAAAGTCTTACAGGGTTGAACTTTTCAAAAGCACGAGGTTCAGTTCATGATAAATGTCAGTAGCAGGGGTCCAGTGCTGATTTGTGCTTTATTTCCCATTTGCTACTGGAGCTCTGATGCTGCAGCACATTCTCCCTGCAGAAGCAGTTGTTTGAAACCATGCACATCTTTGAGATGGGAGCTCAAATCAGAGCTATCCATGGGAAGGATGGGAAGCTCTTGGGGTTAGCAGCTGTGTTTGCATCAGTCTCTGCATAAAGCACAGCAGGGTTGGGCTCTTTGCCTGCAAGTTCTGCCAGCCTCCATGCAGCAAAACTGGATGCCAGCAGCTGAGGGAGATGGGGCAATAAATACTTTTGCAGCACAGACTGAAAAGAGAATGCTGATTTACCTGAGTGAATTGCAAATCATCTTGTTCTACTGGTTCAAGACATCCGAAGTCCATCCTTCAGAGGCATAAGCTATGAAGATAACTTGATTGACCTATCTGCAGGTGCACTCTGCCATATGCTGGGGTTGTGTCCCTGGATTGAGTTACATGCCCTGTTCAAGCAGTCAGCTCTTGTGTATCCATTTTTCTTGCCACAGGTCCAGAAATAAAAGGTCCCAGGCTTGTTCTTGCAGGAGAGCTCTCAGAAACTCTCAATAGGACATGTTTTTCATTTGGGCATTTCTATTACTGTTGGTTTTCTCCCCCACTTGAGCCCCACCAACATAGAAACATCTGTAATCCCCTTCTAATGCAGTTGATTTAGTCGCTCAGTAAATACATTTCCTATCTTTTAAGACTATTTTCTATCCTATTTACTAGTCTTTTATTTTCTTTCAAAGCTTCTGTCAGTAACATGATGACTGTTAAGGGACATTATCAAAATGAGACCAAATCTGCTTCCTGGGCTGAGGTGTCGGTAAAGTTGTTTTTATTACCTCTGAGCATTGAGGAGCTCATGTGCTGCAAGGAAAGGAGGTTTCCTACTTCTTCCCTGGCTGCTCCAGTGTGCATGTTGGGAAGTACTGGGGGTCCACATCTAGCTCCCTCCAATACCTCCCCATGTCTGTATCCTATAAAACCTCTTCTCAAGCATTGACATCACAGCCATGTTAACCTTCTTTAACACTGGATTTCCAAGTTCTCTTGATCCAGACCTGTAGATTTGCTTGCTATGATGTTCATCTAGAGAAACTATTCCTCTCTAGGCACACAGGAGACCTGCGCAGGCACTTCAGAAGATCCCAGGGCACTGGTGCCTACAAACATCTTGGGATCATGCAACTGAGATCAAGCTTCAATGCAGACAAGTCCTACACAACTCCCTACATGGTAATAGCAGGGCTGTCTGGAGCACATCCCTTCTGATGATTTGGACAGTGTTTTTCTCCTTGGCAACTTGCTAATTTACAACTTCAGGGAGAGGCATGCAGGGATAATGAACTTAAGTCTGTGAGGAAATGGAAAGAGTAGGACAGTTTTATTGGCTGTCTTCTATGTGCATTTTGCACCCAGTAGCTGTAGCACAGGCAACTCATCTCTATGATTTGCAGCACAGCTGGAAGACGACACTCACATGCCTATGGAGGAGATGGGTTTGCTGGGAATGCTGTGACACCAGCAGGGATGAGTGGAGTGTGAGTACTCATGGTGATCACATAGAATCATAGAAGGGTTTGGGTTGGAAGGGACCTTTAAGATCACCTCATTCCAACCTCCCCACTTCAGGCAGGGACACCTCCCTCTAGCCCAGGTTGCTCACAGCCCCATCCAGCCTGGCCTTCAGTGCTTCCAGGAGTGGCATTCATGATAATACAGACTTTCCAGCTCCATGGCAGGATCTGTGCATGGTCGGTGACTTTTCTGTATGCAGCAGGCAACAGAGATCCTTTCTTGAATCTGTGTGGGAAACTGTCCTGTGTTATTATTTTCCACAGTCTTTACTCTCATTCACATTTTCTCATTTTTATGTGCTTGAGAACAGAATCTCATGTAAACATTTCAGAATGTTGGAGAAAAAGATATTTCAAAACTCTTGACTTCACAGGTGCATTTTCCTGTGCTGCCCCACTACTTTGGGGAGGCAAATGTCCCTGGCTTTGGAATATTTTGCACAGACAAGTGATGGCAGTTAAGACGGAAGTTAATCCAAGGCAACTCTCTTGAACAATCTTTACCTTGCCAGGCTGCAGGGAGATGCAATACCTTTTTGTTCCATTTTGCTGCATTTGTTCCACTGCACAGTCAGATGAGAGCAGCACACTCCAAAGTGAAACTGGTTTTGCCCCCTTTCACTGGTGTTTGACAGTTGAATTTGTTAGCCTTCAGAGCACTGTACTTCTTGTATGTTCATCTGGTCCTTGCTCTTATCTTCCTTTCAAGACTCCATTGTCTTCTCTTCTTACAGGCCTTGCAGGAAGGAAGGATGGCTGTCCTATCACACAACACTGAGCTGTCAGGATCCTATGCAACACTGGAGCTGCCTGTTGAGTTCGGTCTTGTCAGCATGCAGATTGCAGAACTGATTGAAAAGTCAGAATCTCAAACACTGTGAACCTGAAATTCAGTTCATTCAGTTTGGATTAGCTACAGCAAAATCAATGAGCATTCATGGACTCTTATCTTTTTCTACACCTTTTAGTAAGGGGGGTATTATAGTAGAATGATGACCAAATTCTGTTCTATTTAAAACAGCATGACTGTCTACAACCAATATCTTTTTTTAACAGGTGGAGGTAGACACCCATTCAGATAGGACTTCAGTATCTAGAAGAAACCCAAGTATATAGGCAGAACTGATGGGGAATGTCAATGTGCACATGGAACAGACCTCCTGACCATACTTGAGGAATGGTTCCTTGCCCAAAGATGAATAGCTGGGTGATCTTTGCTTGTTCTGAACTAACTAATGGGGACAAAGACCAGAGTAAGTTGACACAGTGCTATGTTCATCCCAAGGCTCCCTGCTTCTTTGCATGCAACGTCCAGGTTCTCCCATGTGCTACAACTTCACATGCATGAGCAGAGTAAGGCCAGAGGATCCAAAACAGATGTGAACTCAGGCTGCTTGACAGCCTCTCTCAGTGCCCTTATTCCAGGGCAGAGTGGAAGAGTGGTGTTTGTGAGTACAATGAAAACTATGGAAAGAACTGGGAAAAAAAATAATAAATACAGATTTTCTGCTCCAGTTCATGACCTGCATCAAAAAACCTCCTTTCTGTGTTTCACACTCAATAGCCAATTTCACACTCTTTGTCTCAGACAGTGCTGTCCGATATGAGTTAATATGCCCCTGCTTTCAGCCACTGGAGGCTCCTTGTCTCACCCCATGTACAAGTCTGGGTTATTGAGTAACTGCAGAATGATTTCTAATAACAGCTGGAGAATTACATCCACCCTGTGCTCAAAGTGGGTCTTCTCCCTCCTATGGAGGAGCAGATCTGATGCCATGGTTCCTGATGCTGCAGGACAGCAGCTCTCAGCAGCTGCCAGAGTGATGCAGGACAATGGACATCAGGGTGATGCCCAGAGCAGCCCAACACCAGTACTTTGGGCACAGCATCTCAGCATGAGCACGTGGGGCTCAGGAGGTTCCCCAGCCTAACCCAGAGTGAAGCAGCTTGGGCTGAGTCAGCCACCCACCTCCCACAAGGGCTAGGTGAGATGGGGCTGTGGGACAGGGCTGCTGGGACTGGAAATTGCTCTTTCTGGTTTTCATTTCCTCGTAGACATGGGCTGCCTTGCTCAGAAATGAAACAGAGACACAGCAGAGCTGCCTGAATGCAGAGAGCCGCAGTGCCAGGCACAGGGACAGGGCGGCTGTGGGACTGTGTGTGTGCGTGCCATGTGGGCACAGCCCTGAGGGGCACGGGGAGATGGCTGAGTCCCCACACAGCTCTGAAAGAGAGTGACGGAAGACGAGATATAATTTCAGGGGCAGAGGGGTCCAGGAGAGATAGGGAAGTGATGCTGGGAGGGAAAGAGCTTCCCATCTGCCCATCATTGCAAAAAGCACCACTTGTACCAGGAGATGCAGCATCTCGCTCTGCTTTGTATCAAGGCAGTATTGTTCATTTTTAGCCTTGATTTGTTGCAGTGCTCCTTTCCCAAAAGCAACTGTGGTCCACTAAAGGTTGTCTTCCTTGCATAGTCAGGGCTAGGTATGGCAACCCTATATGAGACAGTGCCACACTGTGCAGGAGCTCTTACGTGAGGCTACCTGGTTTCCACCATGAGATACAAGGAAAATGCAGAAGAGGTAAGTGGAGACTTTCAAATTCCAATTTCTACCTAAAGATGGAGAGAATAAAACTCAGATTGTGCTGAATAACTAACTCATCACTCATTTGGATGGAGTTTTCCTGATTGAGTGGAGGAGATCTGTGTCTATTGTGGAATGGCCTTTGGAAGAATCCTTTTCTTAGTGCTGTTTATCATCACAGAGAGTAATTTATTTTGTAACACAGAAATCAAATCTGCATTCAGTAGCCTTCAAAGCACAAAACCAAAGTGAGCAATGCACCAACACACATTAATTGAGTCTTTGAGCCTGAATAAGAGTCCTGTATCTTTCTTACAGACATGACATCTTGGCTTTCCCACTCATTGCACAGCCACCTGGCCATAGGCTGGAGATCACTTGCTCACAGAAGCAATAGGCTCGGTCATGAGAAGCGTGCAGGTAAGACTAGAATTAATCAATGGGAAGCAAGTGGAATGTCCATCTCATCCCAGACAAGTGCCAAATACTGAAACCCTCTTTGCTGCCCTCTGAGAGTCAGACAATGCTCCGCAGTCACCACCGTGCACCCACTGTGAACTGGTTTCGATTTCCCTGCAGTCTGTTCATTCAGAAGGGAATGAAGGCTGAAATATTTGTCCAAAGGAGCTCCAGTTCTTTACCAGATGAAATAGACCTCCTGTTCAAAAGCACGTGGAGCCACAAGGCAGAGGGATGGTGTTCGGTGGCTCTTCATCAATCTCACCGATTTGTACAGATAGCTTAAAGTGAAAATTGCAATTAAAAGCAAAGGAACAGCTAGTCCCGTTACAGACTAAGTGATTAGATTAAATATTATGCTCCATCTGGTTATTAATGTACAGGATAACTATTTAGCCACTCACTATTTGTTTGGTGGGTTTCATTAATAGCACCATGGCGAATATTTCCCGTAACGCAGGTTCCTTGCACCGAAGTTAAATATGAAAAGTCGCACAGTTTTCCTCTTGTGGTTTCTTTCTGCCTGGTGATTTCCACAGATTTTCTGCATTTTTTGCTCTCAGGTTTAGTCAGTGTGAGCCTGGACCGCAGCCCTGATGGGGAGAAGAACTCTCCCGTTCCCCTCAGTGCAGAACTGCAAAACAGGCTGATTTCGTTTTTCCCTTTACGTAAATGGAAGGTCCCACTCTCTGTGATGCACTATCTTCGATTTCAAGCAACATCTCCAAGAAGCCCATCACAGCCTGCCCCAGCCACCCACCTCCACCATCTGCTGAAACGAAGGTGCAAGGAGAAGCACCATGAAAGCATCAAGGAGGAAGAGTGGTGGAGAGAGCTGTTTGCCACCATTCAGCACGTGAGCAGCTGGCTGTTCGGTTTTGTAACCTCAGAGTCAGTATTTCAGATGTCAGTATTTTCCACTGACAGCAACTGAGCTCGGGCCAACTCAGTGAGGGACTAAGATAAATTGGGGTAAAACTTTATGCCTGTTAGAAGTCACAATAAACAGAGAGGTGACCTAGGTGAATGAACAATCACTCCACCCAGCCCACTTTCCTCCTGTAGATTGCCAGCATGGATCTTGCCCAAGTAAAGGGAAGACAACTGGCTTGTGTTTGGCTGTCTAATGGCTGCTAAGACTCAACACCACTCTGGTACCCCAGCCGTGCTCGAAGGATTGTTGCAGGGCTGGCAGCAGTGGGACAGAGCTGGCCGTAGTAGAGGAACACTGGGTTCTGCATCACCAGGGCTTCCTCAGAGCTGAGCAGAGTTGAGCAGGAGCAGGCACAGTCTCAAAGAAAATGGTGCCTGACTGTGTGCAGCTCCAGGGCTGACAGCAGTTGTGGAAGAGCACAGGGAAGAGTTGCAGCCTGGCAATTGCCTGCAGCAAAACGCCGTCTTCGTTGGGAAAGCCCTGTGTTTGGGTCAGGCTTTCCTGGCCATTCATGTCCTGATGGAACTGCTCTACATAGGAAGCACAAGGCAATTTGGCAGGAAAAACCTGTTCCTCAGGGACCCTGAGCTACCTCATCAGTGCCTGACCTAGAAGCTGGCAATCCTGATCATGGCAGGGGAGTTGGAATTAGATAATCTTTGAAGCCCCTTCCATCCCCAGCCATTCTATGCTTCTGTGTTGGACTCGGACAAATCAACCCAGCTGGATGGCCGTGTTCATAATGTTTGAGGCAGGCACACAGCTTCCTTCTTCCCCAATAAAAGCCATGCAGCAGAGCCTTGCACGGCAATAGACAGGTTGCATTTGGCTAATAAAGAAGTGTTAAATTAATGAATCCCTAAGCCATGTGTCTGCAAACTACTCAGAATGAGGAAGAAATGCTGTGGGAAGGACTCTTCACTTGCAATTTATTGTATAGAGCACCACGAGCCCTGGTGGGATCATCATCAGTGCCCCTGTGGGACTTCTGCTCAGGGACAGCCAGACCTCTCCATTATCTTGTTCATTATTAAAAGTGGGATTCATTTTAAATGTCTGCCCAGAAGGAACCCAACCAAAGATCTTATAGACAAGGAAAGAGATGCCATCAGCATGGTGGTTGAACAGTCATCACTCACATGTGAGTGGTACCTTAGTCACATTAATTATCATCTCAGCTCCAGAGGGCATCACAGCTTTGTAATCTCAGTTTTCACTTCTACCAGGAGATGTCAACCAGTTAGAGGTCATTCCCATGTAAGTATGCTCAGCCTTGGACACCCTCATGAGCCTGGGGAATTAAATGTCTTTGCTTGAGTCGTCAGTGAGGGGATGAGGGGTAGTTTCACAGGAAGATCAGAAGCAAATAAGAAATTTGATGGGTGGACTGGTTGTAACATCATACTCAGAGTGGTGGTCAATGGCTCAGCATCCATCAGTGACAAGTGGTGCACCTCAGGGGTCTGCATTGGGACCAGAGCTCTTTAAAATCTTCATCAATTATGCTGATTGAGTTTGCAAACTCATCAGCAGTTTGCAGATGACACAAAGCTGTCTGGTGCAGTTGACATGCCTGAGGGACGGGATGCCATCCAGAGAGACCGAGACAGGCTGAGCAGGAGGCCCAGGTGGACCTTATGAGGTACAGCAAATCCAAGTGCAAGGTCTACACCTGGATAGTAACAACCCCACTATCATTACAAGCTGGGGGATGTAAGGATAGAGCACAGCCCTGCTGAAGAAGGCCTGGGGGTACTGGTGGATGGCAAGTGGAACACAAAGCAGCAATTTTGCCACTGATCCTCCCTTCCACAGGGGCAGCTGAAGGTCATGGGACACTACAGAACTCCTGTCTCCACTCCACACAAGGGGCCATGAGTGAGCACTGCTCCTGCCATGCTTTACGCCACTGCATGTATCTATGAAATGAAGCTAAAGGAAAGAAAATGATAACTGACTGCCTTCGTTCACTGTCATTCCCCTCTCCACAGCACTAACAACACACAATGAGAACCTGGAAGGCTCCCAGTAATAGATGCTATGTTTTTATTGCTGTTCCTTTCTACAAGGGTGGGTAGTAGGGAATGAGGACAGGGAAGCCAGAGAAATGGCTTTCAGTCTGAACTGTGGCATTCTGCCCCTCTGTTTCTGAATTCCTCCATGCTCTAAAGCCTATTCATGCACCTCCAAAAAACTGCTCTTTGAGACTGGGTGCATGTTATTAATTGATGCTCTAGATATATTTCTAGATATGTTTTAAAACTCACCTCTCTCTGGACCTCCTTTCCCCAGGCTATGTAGAGAAGAGTAATGAAGATGCAGGTGTATCTCGATGGAAGAATCATTTCTGTTAGTCTGGGGAGAGAGCAGTTTCTGACAATATTTCTGCGGAATGGAGGAGGGGCTGCTGCCTTCTCAGAATAGCAGACATCCCCGAACTACATGGCCTGAACCGTTTTCTTCCTACCAAGAAAGAAACCCCAGTCTTAATGAGGATTTCAATTCGCACAGCTGTGCCAAGGTTTAGATTAATACACAGAAACAGTTCTGGAGATCTCAGTGTCCTCTTAATGCACTCGTGAGTCACTCGGTGCCTGCCAAGGTTTTATAGACTGGCAGTTCTCCTTCTTAGTGTGCTTGTAGGCTGAGTTCTTGTGAGCTCCCTTGGCAGGGGACAACCTGACAGCCAGACATGATGGACACCCCAGGGCTGTGCACTGAGCAGAGTCAGCCTCCTGGCTGGGATACCCCATGGACTTCCAAAGGGCTTTCAGGAGGGAGGGCAGAACAGAGGCCTCAGTGCCCCAGAACCCACCAATTGCTGCTTGCCTCTGTCTGAACATGATCCCAGTGCCCTCAGCTCCCGCACTGTCAGCTGTTCTTGGTTCTTACAGCTTGCTGCTTTGGCAATATGTGCCTAACATGTGCTCTTCCACTTCATCTCTGGGCTCACGTTCACCTCACTTAGGGCACCCATGGAGGTGGCAGAGCCATCCTGATGCTGAAATCCAGAGGACAGCAGGGAATGTAGGGAGGAAGGGGATGCCAGCACATGGGGAAGGAGCACTGACTGACATGGCTTCTGCACAGATGTCCCAGGTCGTGTCACCTGCACAAATGTGATGGGGGCACCAGGACTTCTCAATAACTTCAGTGTGGCTCCCACTCCTGCTGTCCTTTCCCCTCCCTTTCCTCCAACAGTACTTTAACTTCTCACTGTGAGGCCTTACCCAGTCTCTTTGCTGATTGTGGCATCCTCACTCTGAGCTCCCTCTTTTCTCTTGCAAGTCCCTCTTCACTCAGGTTTTTAATTTCTCTTCCTGTATTGCTGCATTTTCTCAAGCTACTTATTTCCCGTCTCTTCCTTTCCTTTGTCTTTGGTAGAGGTTTCTTCCCTCTTACATCACTTTAGGCCCAAGGGAGGGAACTGGATTCCTTCTTCCAGCACATCAGCTTATTTTCCCAAGCCCTGATCTACTGAAGCATCTGAGAAGATGGTGATGACAACCATAGCTGTACAAGTACCCAGTGATGAGTTTTTATTGAGGGTGTCATGGATGCCTGAGAAGGAAATAGCCCAGTCTGAGCCTCTAGTCCTAGACTGAGCTTGCTAGATGTGCAGTGATTGATCCCCCCCGCCTTTTTTAAAGTAAGAAGCAGAATTTGATTGGGTTTGCCTTGTTATCAGTTGATGAGATTAATCCACAACCCACCTCTTGCCCCAGCCCTGCAGGAATCCCAGTTGCTTGCAATGACAAGCAAGTCCAATAAATAATTTTGATGGAGTCAGTGCATTTAGTCAAACAAATAACTTCATTCAAAGGGCAGAATGGATTTTGTCAAGAGCTTTTTTTTCATTATGTCAAAACGAAGAAAAAAAATGTGCAGCCCTTTCATTCTGTCACCACAATGGCATCTATTCGAGCTTCTGGTTTTGCCTGATGTAAAAAAAATAGCTGTCAAGCTCCACACAGTGCAATGCTCTTCCTCATCATGTTAGCATGTGTGCACAACCCCACCCTTCTGTGCCTGGGTGAGAGGGGGATGAGAACTGCATCTCCCCAAAAGCTCAGTTCGGATGGGGGTTGGGTACGGAGGACAGCAAAAGGCTGTAAGCTCTCAGGACACATATGGTGTAACTCTTATGCGGGCACATACACGTATTCATGTTTTAGATGCCATGTCTATGGATTGTACATATATGTGTGTGACAGATGCAGCTTTTGCATGGTTTTATACCACAAAAAAATCCTAAGCAATAATCCCATGTGTCTCCTAGGAGTGATGGGCTTTGGGCTGTCTCATCAGCTCCATGAAGAACCCGGGACACAGCATCACTAACTTCCTCAAGACTGCAACAAGCCAGGATGTGTTCAGGCCATCAGGCTTGGCTAGAAAAGCTCAAATGCTTGTACTGCTGGAACAGAAGTCTGAATGTATTTAATGCTGAGGAATCATAGAAACATTAAGGTTGGAAAAGAGCTCTAAGATCACTCAGTCCCACCCCAACCCATCCCACCATGCCCAGTGACCACATCCCTCAGTGCCACGTCTCCACATTTTGTAACACCTCCAGGGACGGTGACTGCACCACCTCCCTGGGCAGTTGTGCCACTGCATCACTGCTCTTTTGGAGAAGAAATGTTTCCTAGTATTCAACCTGAGCCTCTCTGGGTGCAACTCACAGCCATAAATTCTCATCCTATCACAGTTACCTGGGAGCAGAGGGCAACCCCCACCTCACCACAACCTCCATTCAGACAGTTCTGCAGAGCAATAGCGTCTCCCCTGAGCCTTCTCTTCTCCACACCAAACCATCCCGTTCCCTCAGCCATCCCCCATAAGACTTGTGCTCCAAAAGACTCATCCCATTCACGCTGGGCTCATGCATATCTGTCCCTGCTGCATGCCATCTCCAGGAGCACTCTTCAAGGCAGGGCAAACTCCAGCAGGATTTCTTAGAGATCCTGCTGATCTTCAGCCTTTCTGCCCTGTAGTGTGAGCAGAGAACAGTGCACTCACTGAGTGCCCAAAGGAAGCTCAGAATTCCCATATCGTTTTGAAAAATACCTCTCTACTTCGTTGAAAACACTTTGTTAAATTAAGCATGTGCATATCAGACACACAAAAACAGGAAAAGAGGAAAGATGGGTATTTGGGGCATGTTTTTTCATTACGCTTATTAGAACTAATTGAAAAGAATGGGAAGAATTCTGGGGACTAAAACCTCAAAGAGGAGAGAGAAAGAGAAGGTCCAACAGGCAGAGCAGGACATGAGATGACGGAGCAGGGCCATGGGCTATATCTCCTGCACACCTTCTCGGGTTATGAGCAGTCTCCCTTTGCAATATCTAGATGAGATGAGAGTTGCAATTTACCCCATAGGTCTTCATACTCACTGCAGTTTATAGCCAAATTTCCAGGCTGCCACCCAGAGGCAACAGCCCCATAGAGGTCTTCTAGGGCCATGGTGATGCTTTAGATAGCAGGACCTACAACTGCCCAGCTAAGCAAAGGGTGACCTAGGAATGCTGCAGGCACTGCATAGCTCCCTCCAGCAAAGAATGGGGCAGCCAGGGGCTCATCACATCCAGAAGGACACACAAAACTTGCCTGTCTTTGTGCAGTAAATTCCTCAGACATAGAAGATTCCCTCGCATATGGCAACAGCCTCATCAGGCAGCTGACTCATAGCTGCTGGGGAAAAGAAGGAAGATGTTAATACAACATGCTATTTTTATTTTCTGAGTGGTGCTCTTTGCTGGAGGGGACATAAAAATCTCAGGAAGACATGTCACTGTGTTGGATCCGTGCAAGTTCATGGTGCCATATCCTTCCACTCTGCCTGAAAGACCCCCACCACCTGCAGCCTCCTGCAGCCTCTCACAGCCCAATTCACACAGCAGCTCCAGACCCTTTCTTCTCCAGGACAAGGGGAACCACAGTGCCCTCTGCGCGGCCACCCCATCCCCATACCCCACAGGGGTCCTGCATCTAGGACAGAGGGAGAGGAACTGCTCCATGGTATGAGAACGGGGCATTTCCCATCCCTATAGGAGAGCCCCATCCCATCCCTAGAGGTGGGACACGCCGAGCCCATCTCCATGCTGCCGTGCATCAACACACAGCCACCCAGAGAATGGGAAAGCAGCCCTTCATTCAGACACAGCAAAAGAATAATGAGTTCATTAGATACCAATTGATTGATAAAGAAGGATTTATTGAAAGGTCTAATGTGTGTAGCCAAAATTAGTTTGCCATGTAATTAACTAAAAATGACTTAAGCAATGCATTCTTAATTATTATCTTAGTACAGCCAACTTGTAAGAAATTTCAAGCATCTAATTGGCATTTGATAGAATAGCTATAGCAAGCTAATTAGGTACCAAATTATGGAATGCGCTAATTGATATTTAATAAGTATGTCAATTGGTATCTAACTAGCCAATATGTTATAGCTATCTTGGAATATGTCAATTAAGTGCCTAAAGATCTCTTTCAAGTAGATTATAAATGTAATCTATTAAGGATGTAATTTGCAACATTTTTTGATTATGGATTGTAACTTATTTTCTTCCTGATTACATTACTGCTGTTCCCAGGCTCATTCATACCACGTACGGAATTCTGCATACATGAGCAACTTTGACAATCCATCTTTTTTCTGGGCTTTCCCTTCCCATTTACATTGGTGTAAAGATTTACAATGCCTCCGAGGGATCCAAAGGGGAACATCTGAAATGAATCTGCCAGCACAACATCCGCGCTTGAAGCTGACAGAACCTACATTGGTGTCATTACGTGTTGGCTGCCGTTGAGGGTGGTGGTTGGAGGAGCGGTCATTGGAGGGAGGCCAAGGTGGCTGACATGAGCACCTCATTGGGAAAGTGGTCCCAAGCTCTGGGAACCTCTGGGAGGTTCAGGTTGGACGTTAGGAAGAACTTCTCAGGAAGAGATGTGATGCAGTGGTACAGCTGCACAGGGTGGTGGTGGGGTCACCATGCCTGGAGGTGCTCAGGAACTGTTGTGGCTCATAGGGACGTGGTTTAGTGGGCAATATTGGTGGTAAGCAGATGGTTGGACTAGATGTTTTTAGAGGTCTTTTCCAACCTTAATGATTCTATGATTCTGTTTCTCTGATTCAATGCGTGGTCTTGCTCCTCATCAGTGAAAACCAGGGGGATGCCACTGAAGTAAGAGCTGTTGTCCAGGTGTGAACCCTGCAAGCTGGCTTCCGAGGTGATCAAAACTGCTGCTCTCAAGACAGGAACAAGAGGACATGCTGCATAGGAAGAAGCTTAACTTAAGTGTAAGATGTCTGCAGTACCCCTCAGGAACTGCACATGGGGAACAACATGTACATGGGGACAACATGCATTGCACACAGGGACATCAGGCACTGCACTGCACATGGGCATGTCAGGATATTGTCGAGCTCCTAACAGGATTTACCTGTGGCAGGAGCACTGCAGGCAGCCTGCAGCCCCAGGGAACTTCACTAAGGAGTTAATTTAAAGCATGGTGATGACCACAGTTATTTTCTTTTGATTTCCTTGATGCAAGTTGCCATTTACGCTATGCCTTCTGAGGTCTTTTCCCTAAAGCAATCCACACATCTCTTTGTATCATGTGTAAGTGTAAGGCTTGTATTATGAGAGGTGCAGCACATAACATTAGTGTTGGAGCGATCTGAGCACTTTATCTTCATGAGTAAAGTACCCAGCTGCTCTTGAATTCAACTGAAAAAAAATATGCTGCCACTCGTAACAGCAATACATTTTCAGTTACTAATAACAACTGTTGTCATGGAAACAGCTGGTCCAGCATGAATGTAAGGATTTGCTTTCAGGTCAGTGCTGTATTAGTCAGCAGCCTTTCACAGCCCCATCTCCCAGCACTGAGTCTCCCGTCCAATTTACTCTCCACAACACTTTTTCTCCATTGTGATTTACTCAAAATTAATTACATTTTATGACAATTGTGTGCAGCTCCTTTTCAACTCTCCTCTTGGTATAATTACTTGGAAAAGTTTGATGGAGGCCGAAAGAAAATTTCACCCCTACACCCAGCTCTGGGGGTTCTTTATTTCACCTTTTTTTCACAGGAACAGTGATAATAGTAATAGGCTGAATGATGATTGTGATCATTAATAACAATAGAGCTTTCAGCATGCAGACAAGCACTTGGGATGTGTGTGAATTCTGTGCTCCTTTCAGAGCCCAAGTTTGGGCTTTTCACCATGCAAGGTGCTGTGAGACCATTTCTAGCACTACTTCTAGGCTCAAGGTTCAGAAGTGTCATATGCCCAGAGCTCCTGTTGGTGCCAGGAGAAGCAAGAGGTGTTTCAGCCCTTTTTATTCCTCGTTGCATGCCCAGCAGAAAGAACCAGTGTGGCACATTGCTCCTGGAAGCCCCTGCTCCTCTTGCAGCTCCCTCCTACACACACATCCCTGCTATTTCCTGAGAGTCAGAATAAAAAATGCATCTATTTTCCACCATAGTGGCATACAGTTTACTGGTAAATATCCTCAGATGTGAGTGCAGAACAAAGGGCTGGTGCTGATCCCATCCACTGCCTGTAACTGTGCTCCAGACTTTCTGTGCAGTGAGGAGCAGAGGTTGGTCCTTCCCTCTTCCAGACCTGCTCGATCCAGTTTCTTTCCTCTTTCTTTTCCCTTTTAAGGATCATAGCTTAAAAATCAAACTAATCCTCTGCATCCTTTAATCCAGGGGTGGACAGAGCCCTGGCTTCCTTGCCTTGCTGCTGGGCAAGAGGCCATCTCAGCAGCCTGACCACAGCAGGCACCACTGAGAACTGCAGTCACTGCAGTCATTGTTCTTTGAAAGAAGAGAAATAAAAAGGGCTGAAATTCACATGAAGGGCTGCAGATTGGTCAGTTTTGATGATATCTTTCCCTTCGCTACAGAGGTACCCCAATGCTCTCCCAAGTTCAGAGCACCAGTGGTGCTGGTCACCCTCTGAACATCTGCACGGAAGGACAGTGCTCTTGCCTCCTTCCATCCCACCTGTGCCTTTTTTCTTCCTTTTGAGATGACTGTGTCTTCCCTCCTACCCATATTTTCCCACATGGCTTTTTCCCATGCCTTCATCTCCCTCCTCCCTGCTTGGTCTGCTTCCCGACGCCTTTCTTCCCATTCCTGAGCACTGTTCTCACTTTGTTTTTCCCCTTCCCACTGGTCCTGGTGAAGAAAGAAGTCTGAGTTGAGTGCAACGAAGTGACACTCTTCATGAGGACCACCTGCTCATCTTCTGCCATCTTCTAAGGTAATGGAGTGGTCTGGCAATGTGAGGACATGTGAGATATGATAGCATTTTTGCTTGGAACCATGGTTGAAACTTCCTGGCTCTAGCTAGGTAGAACTTGATTGCAGGACTAATGCTCACTCATCTCTTCATCTCTTCTAAATTGTGTTGAAAGAAAATTCAGTTTCCTGTTGTCTTGCAGAGAAACTCTGTAGGTGAACATGGTAAAAAAAAAATCAGCAGAGGTCTGGGGCTTCATGGTGGTTTTCTGAGGCAGAATTCTGAGCCAAAAGCTCTTCAAAAGGTTGGAAGGTTTCTGGCTTCATGGCCAACAGCTGCTGATAGCGAGGGGACAGAAGGGCTGAGTGAAGGCAAGTAATCTCTCAGCACAGGACCTCAATGTGTAACCTGGGCACCTCCACCTCCCAGAGCCGCTCTGCAGCCCTGCCTCCTCCATTCCTACAGCAGCCAGGCTGAACGGTGGAAGCAGTTTGTTTAACCTTGAGCACCACGTTCAAAATCAATGCAGATAATGATAACGGGAAGGGAAGGAGCCTGGCAAAGACTGCTGAAGAAATGTTTGATTTCTCATTTCGGCAAAAGTTCTGCTCACCCAGGTGGAACACATGGTCTCACTATTTGCCCATTAACCCAAACGGATTGATTTATTCACTGGTGCTTTGGGAGACTGAGGGTCACCAGAGGTACTCCTAACTCAGGCTGCGGTGTTGCAATGTCTGCACAAAATAAGGCTGTGTGCTTGGCAGGTTAGACTTGATACATCCAGTTCGTTTTGATACTGCTCATACTACCTGAACCACAGGAAGGCATCCCAGTTCAGGGGTCTCTCTGCTTCCAGCAGTCACTCCACAAACCCTTCTCTTTGCACAAATCTCCCTGTCCCAAGGAAATGCTGCACCGTCTACTGCAACCCAAAGGCTTCTTCTCTGTGTGAGCAGGCTGACTTCTTACTCCTCCTTCCAGCTAAAAGCAAATAAAGGTTAGTCAGACAGGAATCAGTGGATAAACCTCCAATTTCACATATTGCTTTATATATTGTAACGTTTTCTTCTCTGGGCCTTTAGTAAGGGGATGCTGTAGTGACTGTGGTCTCTACTCACACATTACGAGGAGCTGAGTTGAATCAACAGTTGCTTGCACGCTTGAGGAGGGTCAGGTTGGATATTAGGAAACATTTCTTCTCAGAAAGAGCAGTGATGCAGTTGCACAGCCGCCTGGGGGTGTGGTGCAGTCACAGTGCCTGGAGGTGCTCAGAGCCGTGGAGATGTGGCACTGAGGGACGTGGTCAGTGGGCATGGTGGGGTGGGTTGGGGCTGGATCAGATGATCCTAGAGCTCATTTCCAACCTTAATGATTCTACGATTCTATGACTGAGCACGCTCACTTGGTGGCAACTTCGGGCTCATCCTTCTTCACACTGCCACTGCAGTCTGGGGGGGGTCAAGCTGCCAGCCCACACCTTGGGATCCTTGTGCTGACAGTGCTGCCTGCGGAGGGGAGCTTGTATCCTGGCTCAGCCCCAGACGCCAGTTTTATTGTTCACTCAGTAATGTTCACACCTATGTCAACTGCTGGTGAAGTAATTTAACATAAAAAGTTGTTACTGAAGCCACAAAACAACCACTTTTAGAACTAGACAAGACACAACTCATGGTATCCCAAACCTCTTCTCACTGCCTGAGTCAAAAGCAGAAGAGAAAGCTAGCCTAGAAAATACAACCACTGTGCCTTTCCTTTGGCCAAAAGACCTGTATTCTGATAGATAAACACACTAGAAATGTAAAAATAGAAAATGAACATGGCTTGTGTCCTGAGATCAGCCCCAAAAGGGTTGGGATACCTCAGCCAG
This sequence comes from Lagopus leucura, assembly GCF_019238085.1. Classification (NCBI taxonomy): domain Eukaryota; kingdom Metazoa; phylum Chordata; class Aves; order Galliformes; family Phasianidae; genus Lagopus; species Lagopus leucura. The sequence continues at coordinate 18,035 of NW_024964597.1, forward strand.
ACCTGCCCATGACCCCTCTCAGCACACAGCTGAATATAATTGTGCTGTACTACAGTGTCCACAACTCTGCTGCTGAAATCGTCCCTCTGCTGGGCAAGATACAGGTTTTATTCTTAGCTCACTATGCTTCCACCTATTTATTATTCTATTATCTGCTCTGAAATCTTGAAAAATGCGTCCCAGACAGAGTACAGATGAAATTCTGTTCCTACCAATGTATGGCACTGAAAAACAAGATGACAACAAATCGTGAATTAAAAAACAACAACAAAAAAGAAATAGAATAGCCTGGCTCTTATATAATGCCTAATATGCACTGAAATAAATGAGTTTTCAAAATGATAATGCCCTCATCCCCCAGGCCTGCTCTGCTGTAAAGCCAGACTGCTGCAGCAGGAGCTGCCTTTGCAGCTCGTTACGTATGCTGGAGTTTTTCCCTTCTCCTTTTTTTTTGAATTTGTTTGTAGGCTGTAATGGGACCCTTTCTGGATCTTCCTCATATCCTCTGATATATAGGAGTGAAACGGAGGTTTTTGATATATTGAATATATTGAATATTTAAATGCTGTGAATTTGCAGGACAGAGCAGAGACTGCCTCTTGTGATAAGAGACATTATTATTGTTGTGAAGAATTCCTTTTAGATTCCATCTTAATCATTCTGCTATTGAAATGGAAGAATAAAGTAATAAATGGTTTGAATAGACTTGATTAAAAAGAATAATTATATTCCTTGGGTGGGTTAAATATATAAACTCTTTGTGGTTTTGCATTCTTTCAGCATGTGCCTGCTAGAGAGAGCTTTTCTTTTCAATAAGTGGGGTGTGCTGCAAGGAGGAGAAACCCACAGAGCTCTGTATCCCCTGGGAAAGAAGCAACGCCAGGAATTGGGGTGGAAAAGATGGATTTTCCATCAGTCAGGGCTCCTTTGCCAATGTTGGCAAGTGGCAGAGGCAGCTAACAGCCAGCTGCACCTTCCATGGCAATTCAGATATTGCAGGGCATTCTCGTGCCTTGACTTGGGAGGAAAATCAGGCTATGTGGCAAAATCAGATATTCCAAGGTGTCTTACTGGCATTCTGGGCTCCGTGTAGGATAATTGTAGAGCCATAGAATTGCTTGAGTTGGAAGGAACCTTTAAAGACCACTTGGTCCAACTCCCCTGCAACGAACAGGGACACCCACAGCTCCATCAGCTGCTCAGAGCCCTGTCCAGCCTGACCTGCAATGTTTAAAGTAAAGCATTCTCGCTAACTGAAGTCTGCACCTTACTCAGATGTATTCAGCCTTCCTCCTCTACCTTAATTTCCCATGTTAGCTTTCGAAAAACGAACACTCAATGGGCAAAATCAAGATTTCATTGCATCACCAGTTCCTGAAGAAAACTGCTCCACAAAAAGTCCAAAAAGTCACTCCAGAAAAGTCTCCCTTTAACCCTCACAGTGCTGGGTCTTCTTTGAAAACTGTTGTTAGTGAATTGCTTCCAACCTACATTTCACTTTCTGCTCACATCAGAGAGTGACTGCCTATCTCCCCCTTCCCCTGCAGATCTGACTGTAGATGCTATACTACTAAGGCTTCATTATTTTTACAAAAATCTACTCCAGTACAGTATGAAGTGTTATAAATAATTAAAGAAACACCAGAGTTGTCAAAATAAATGAACAAAGTACACTTTGAGATGCATGCTCTTGGCTTATTTGGGCTCGTTCAGTTGGCAGTTGCATCTCACAACTCAGGCCCTGGAAATACCCACCAGAAACACAACCAGTGAGGCTCAGCCAGCAGCCAACAAGGAACATTTGTCTTCCCCCCAGAGTCATCTAGGAACAGCGATGGATGTCAAACAACGTGCAAAACACCAAGTGCAAGTCTTCTCTTGGCTTCTGCTGTGAAAGCCAGGACCCAAAACGCATCCACCCAGCCATGTATCCAAAAGTTAGCAGGACCTCTTGTATGGCTGGCTTTGTGCAGTGTTAATGTTCCAAGTGAATGCCTCATTGCCCTGCACAATAAACCTTCTTCTCTTCATTCAATGCTCTTTTCCAGAAGGCCTTCTTTGTCGCCATGACGACAAATAAATTGCTTCTTGTTCACTGAGATCTGCTAAAAAGCTCGTTATTAAGCTAATGTGCCCAGGGTGGCCACACAGCAGGGAAAGGCAGAGGACAACTTCTCCTTCGTGGTCTCTGTCCCGTGGGCACCATTTCTCTGGGGTCTCCCAGCTTCGCTTTCAGAGGTGTTTTGAAAAGTTAAAGACGTTTCAGAGAGAGGAGGAAAAGCTCCCGAGTGTGAGCCAAAGACACTGATAAGCGCCCACTCACCCGTGCCATCTGCCCCTGCCTTCTGCTGTGCTCTTCTCATGCAGGGTCCATGCTGGCCTCCAGCACGTGCAAACCCAGTGTCCCCAGCACTGCCATCACCCCCAGCATCCCCACCCCTATGGTGCTGTAGGGACAGATGACTGCGTGAGTCGGACGTATGAGGTGCACTGGCATTTGGAGAAGGGTCTTGAGAGCAGCTGTGCAGCTCAGCGTGGTATGGATGAAGCTCATGAGAATCCCCAGGAGCTGGCAGCTTCTCATGGGCTGCCCATACCCCTTAGTTCTGCAGGGTTAGTTCATTCCTTTGCCAACCACAGCATCTTTTTACCAGCTTTCTTGCTCTCCCCTCAATCCAAAGTGATAAAAGGTCCCGTGAGAGTAAATGTGAGCGCTTTCATGCGGTTACTGTCACTAGGGAAACCACTTCCTTGTGATTCACGTGTTCTGTGAGGCTCTCTTCAGTTCTCTCTGCATTCAGAGAGGTAATGTTGTGCTGGGGCATGTCGGGGGATGGGGCTGGGAGAAGATGTGTTAGGAAGATGTGTTAGCATGCAGTTAATTGTAGAAGCTGGAAAAACCAGGGTGAAGTAGAGCCAATTGCTAGGAAGAGGTATGTGTCCAAAACCAGTAAAACAATCAAACTGACAGTGTGGGACTCAGAGTGATAGTCCCACAAAGAATAAAAACACCCATTTTTTTCCCTTTCTGGTGCTACTTTCCTTTTTTTCCCCATCCTGTTTGCAATAGTTTGAGTTCAGAGTGAGAGGACTGCCAGCCCTCAGCTCAGTCCATCTCTGGTGTGCACCTGGCACTGGGACTCACAGGGGGTCTTGTGCAAACTCCCCAGCTGGTCAGGCCTTGTGCTGAGGACATCCACCCCCACCATCCCTTCATCCTTCTGTCTGCCCTACCCCTCACCTCCCTTCACACCACCCTGCTGCAAGCAGATTTGTGCTGGCAAGGGTATCCGACCTGCAAATTGAGTTAGCATTCAGGTGCCTTTTATAGCCATGGGAGGTGGGTGCTTAAATCAAATGAAGATGAATATATTTGCTGACATATAATTGTTTTCTTTAGTAATTGCACTCAGGTCTCTTTGTCATTAATGCTGGGCTAGGATTGTTTGTGAAATGTCTTATTGTTTCTGATGAACCCTATGAAAAGTGACATTCTTGATTATTTTGCCATGCAGTGGATTACACCAGGTTTCACTGCTAAGCAGTATTGATGGACCTTGTGCTGCCTTTTACCGTTTAGCTGCTACTAATAAATCAGAACTTGGTTTGTTCTTCACGTGCTGAATCCTTTATTACACACAATGATGAGAAAAGAGAGCTTTTGGTGTGGCAGGACATCTTCCAGTTGTGGGCAGCCCTATGGAGCTAGGAAGAAGCTGGGGACCTGGGTGCTGCACCAGGGTGGGTCCTGAGCACTGTCCTGGTGGTAGAAACCATGACAAGGATTTGGA
>NW_024964598.1:0-1271 GCF_019238085.1 Lagopus leucura
GTAGCTCTTCTATTCAGACAGATGTAGTACTTCTCTTCAAAAAGATGTAGCCCTTCAGATCGATGTAGCTCTTCTCTACAGATAGATGTAGCTCTTCTCTTGAAATAGATTCAACTCCTGTCTTCAGATAGATGTAGCTCTTATCTTCAGGCAAATGTAGATGCAGCTCTTCAAATAGATGTAGCTCTTCTCTTCGGACAGATGTAGCTCTTCCCTTCTGACAGATGTAGATCTTCTCTTCAGACAGATGTAGCTCTTCTCTTCAGATAGATGTAGATCTTCTCTTCAGACAGATGTAGCTCTTTCCGTCAGACAGATGTAGCCCTTGTGTTCAGACACATGTACCTCTTCTCTTCAGACAGATGCTTCTCTTCAGACAGTTATAGCTCTTCCCTTCAGATATATGTAGCTCTTTCCATGAGACAGTTGCAGATCGTCTTTTCAGACAGATGTAGCTCTTCTCTTCAGATAGATGTATACCTTCCCTTCAGACAAATGGAGCTCTTCTCTTCAGACAGATGCATCTCTTCTCTTCAGACAGATGTAGCTCTTCAGTCAGGTGAAGCTGTTCTCTTCAGATAGATGTAGATCTTCTCTTCAGAGAAATGTAGCTCTTCCCTTCTGACAGATGCAACTCATCTCTTCAGATTGATGTAGTTCTCTTCAGAAAGATTTAGCTCTTCCCTTCAAACAGATGCAGCTCTTTTCTTCAGACACATGTGCCTCTTCTCTTCAGATAGATGTAGCTCTTCTGTTCAGACAGATGTAGCTCTTCTTTTCACATAGATCTAGAACTTCTCTGCAGACAGATGTAGCTCTTCTCTTCAGATAAATGTAGATCTTCTCTTCAGATAGATGTAGCTCTTCACTTGAGACAGATGTAGCTCTTCTATTCAGATATATGTATCTCTTATCTTAAGATAGATATACCTTTTCTCTTCTGATAGATGTAGCACTTTTCTTTAGATAGCTGTATCTCTTCAGATGGATATAGCTCTTATCTTCAGATAGATGTAGCTCTTCCCTTCAGATAGATGTACCTCTTCTCTTCACATAGATATTGATCTTCTCTGCTAACAGATGTAGCTCTTCTATTCAGATAGATGTAGCTCTTCACTTCACATAGATCTAGAACTCTGCAGACAGTTGTAGCTCTTCTAATCAGATAGACGTAGCTCTTATCTTGTGACAGATATAGATCTTCTCTTCAGATACATGTAGATGTTCTCTTCAGATAGATGTAGCTCTTCACTTCAGACAGATGTAGCTCT
>NW_024964599.1:0-900 GCF_019238085.1 Lagopus leucura
TCCCTCCTCCATCTCTAACCTCCATCCATCCTCCATCCCTCCTCCATTCCTCCTCCATCCCTCCTCCATCTCTAACCTCCATCCATCCTTCATCCATCTTCCATCTCCATCCATCCCTCACCCCAATCCCATCCATCTCCATCCTTCCATCCATCGGCCCACTCCATCCCCCCCTGACCTCCATCCATCTCCTCCCTCCATCTCTCAACCCACTGCATCCCTCCTCCATCCCTCCTCCATCCCCAACCTCCCTCCATCCCTCATCCCACCCCATCCATCTTCCATCCACCCCTTCCCTCCAGCTCTCAGCCCAATCTGTCCATCCTCCATCCATCCCTCGCTGTTCCTGTCACCTGTGGGGGATGGCAAAAATGGGAAATGAGCCATGGGGGGGGGGGGGGGGGCGGGGGCGCTCCCCCCGGGGGGGGGGAGGGGGGGGGGCCGGGGGGGGGTGGGATGGGATGGGATTTGGGGTGGGATGGGGATGGAACAGGAATGGGATGGGATGGGAACGGGGCCATGGCCCCATGCAGGAGTTGGGAGCCCCCTTTCTCCACCCCGACCCCAACCAACCCCCCCGAGCCCCCAGCCCAGCCAGGAGATCCCCGCCGGGGGGGGGGTTGGGGTGGGACGAGGACGGGAGCGCGTCGCCCGCAGCCCAGCGACGGGGCCGGGGGTCGCTGCTCCGCTCTGTCCCGACGGCGGCGGTGCGGGGCGGTGCGGCGGGGCCGGGTTGTCCCCGCGGCGTCAGCGTGTGCGGGGCGTGGGCTGAGCTCAGCGCTTGGCTCCGCTCCGGGATCCCGGGCCGGGAATGTCGCTGCGAGCGCGGAACGGGGCGGCTGCGGAGCGGGGTGGGTGCGGGGGGGGTCACCCCAAAAGGTGCGGGGTGTGCGGGCGGCG
>NW_024964599.1:910-1810 GCF_019238085.1 Lagopus leucura
TCCCTCCTCCATCTCTAACCTCCATCCATCCTCCATCCCTCCTCCATTCCTCCTCCATCCCTCCTCCATCTCTAACCTCCATCCATCCTTCATCCATCTTCCATCTCCATCCATCCCTCACCCCAATCCCATCCATCTCCATCCTTCCATCCATCGGCCCACTCCATCCCCCCCTGACCTCCATCCATCTCCTCCCTCCATCTCTCAACCCACTGCATCCCTCCTCCATCCCTCCTCCATCCCCAACCTCCCTCCATCCCTCATCCCACCCCATCCATCTTCCATCCACCCCTTCCCTCCAGCTCTCAGCCCAATCTGTCCATCCTCCATCCATCCCTCGCTGTTCCTGTCACCTGTGGGGGATGGCAAAAATGGGAAATGAGCCATGGGGGGGGGGGGGGGGGCGGGGGCGCTCCCCCCGGGGGGGGGGAGGGGGGGGGGCCGGGGGGGGGTGGGATGGGATGGGATTTGGGGTGGGATGGGGATGGAACAGGAATGGGATGGGATGGGAACGGGGCCATGGCCCCATGCAGGAGTTGGGAGCCCCCTTTCTCCACCCCGACCCCAACCAACCCCCCCGAGCCCCCAGCCCAGCCAGGAGATCCCCGCCGGGGGGGGGGTTGGGGTGGGACGAGGACGGGAGCGCGTCGCCCGCAGCCCAGCGACGGGGCCGGGGGTCGCTGCTCCGCTCTGTCCCGACGGCGGCGGTGCGGGGCGGTGCGGCGGGGCCGGGTTGTCCCCGCGGCGTCAGCGTGTGCGGGGCGTGGGCTGAGCTCAGCGCTTGGCTCCGCTCCGGGATCCCGGGCCGGGAATGTCGCTGCGAGCGCGGAACGGGGCGGCTGCGGAGCGGGGTGGGTGCGGGGGGGGTCACCCCAAAAGGTGCGGGGTGTGCGGGCGGCG
>NW_024964600.1:0-2403 GCF_019238085.1 Lagopus leucura
CGGTTCCGAGTTGCCCGTTGGGTTTCGGTCCGGTTCCGGGAGCTCCGGGACGTTGCGACGATCGCGACGAATGCCGAACGGCCGCCGTGTGTCACCACATGTGCCTCAACCACGAGGGAGGCTTCGCCTGTCACTGCCGCCGGGGCTTCGTCCTGCAAGCCGACGGGGCCACCTGTCAGCCCCATAGGCGGCCCTACAGGCGGCCCCATAGATGGACGCGGCGCCGGGACGGACGGCAGCCCCACGGGCAGCACGACAGACAGACGCAGCAGCAGCACGACAGACAGACGCAGCGACAGCCCGGCCGTGGTTCCATCCGAGCTCACCGGGATCCCATCCCAGGTCATCAGGATCCCAACCCAGATCCCAACCGGAGCCACAGGGATCCAAACTGGGGTCCCATCCCAGGTCATCAGGATCCCAATCGGAGCCACCAGGATCCCAACTGGGATCCCAACCGAGATCATCAGGATCCCAACCCAGATCCCAACCGGAGTCACTGGGATCCACACTGGGATCCCATCCCAGGTCATCAGGATCCCAACCCAGATCCCAACTGGAGTCACTGGGATCCAAACCGGGATCCCATCCAAGGTCATCAGGATGCCAACCGGAGCCACAGGGATCCACACTGGGGTCCCAACCGAGCTCATCAGGATCCCAACCCAGATCCCAACTGGAGCCACCAGGATCCCAACTGGGATCCCATCCCAGGTCATCAGGATCCCAACCCAGATCCCAACCGGAGCCACCAGGGTCCAAACCGGGATCCCACCCGAGGTCGTCCAGATCCAAACTGGGATCCCAACCAGAGCCATTGGGATCCAAGCTGGGATCCCAACCGGGATTCCATCCCAGGTCACCAGGATCCCAACCGGAGCCACCAGGATCCCATCCCAGCTCGTCGGGATCCCAACCGGAGCCATTGGGATTCCAACCGGGATCCCATCCGAAGCCAATGGGATCCCAATCGCAGCCACCAGGATCCAAACTGGGATCCCAACCGGGATCCCATCCCAGGTCACCGTGATCCCAATCAGAGCCACCATCAGGGTCCAAACTGGGACCCCAACCGAGATTCCATCCAAGATCACCGGGATTCTGACTGGGATCCCAACCGGAGCCATTGGGATTCCAACCAGGATCCCAACCGAAGTCACCACGATCCCAACCTGGATCCCATCCGAGCTCATCGGGGTCCCAACCGGGATCCCAATGGGAGCCAATGGGATTTGAGCTGGGATCCCAACCGCCCTTACTGGGATTCCAACTGGAGCCGCTGGGACCCCAACCGGGATTCGAACCTGGGGCCGCAGGGTCGGCAATGGGGCGGCAGCAGAGATGTGCAGTGGGCTTTGCACCAGGGTTTGCACCAGGGTTTGCACGAGGGTTTGCACCAGGGTTTGCACCAGGGTTTGCACCAGGGTTTGCACGAGGATTTGCACCAGGACAGCAGTGAGGATTTGCACGAGGACAGCGGCGAGGACCTGGATTTGCACGAGGATTTGCACGAGGATTCGCACGAGGGTTTGCACCAGGGTTTGCGCCGCCCCCCCCCCCCGCCCCCCCTGCCCCCCACCCGCCCTTATGGCAACGGGGACCCCGAACCGTGGGACCCCAGCACCTATGGGGAGCCCTATGGGGACCCGCAGGATCCCTATGGGGACCCCGACGCTTATGGGGACGCCTATGGGGAGCCCCCCCCCCCCCCCCGGGGGGGGGGCCCCGGGGCCCGGGGATGCTTATGGGGACCCCTACGCGGACCCCTATAGGGACGAGGAGCCCCACGGGGAGCCCTGGGGGTCCTACCTGCCCCACTCGGACCCCTATGGGGCAGAAGACCCCGAACCTGGCAGCCTCCGCCGTGGGAGGGACCCCCAAACCCGGCCCTGGGTGTCCTATGGGGATTCAGCTGCAGAACCCTATAGGGCTGAGGACCCTTATGGGGCTGAGGACCCCTATAGGGCTCGGGACCCCTACGGGGGGGGGGGAGTCACAGACCGAAACCCTGGGCGGGCCGTGGGACCCCCACAGTGACCCTGGGGACCCCTATGGGGTCGAGGACCCCTATGGGAATGGGGACCCCCAGGTGGAGGCTGCAGACCCTTATAGGTTCGGAGACCCCCAGAGTGACCCCATAGATACCCGCAGAGCCCTGGACCCCCACCCTGGTCCCATAGAGCCCTATAGAGCACGGGACCCCAAGACTGACCCCAGGGAGCCCTACAGGTTTCGGGACTCCCATCCTGCTCCCATAGACCCCCATAGAGCTCAGGACCCCCATCCTGACCCCTCAGACCCCCATAGGGCCCAGGACCCCCATCCTGACCCCATAAAGCCCTATAGGCTTGAGGCTCCCCATCCTGACCCCATAGATACCTATAGGGCCCAGGACCCCCATCC
>NW_024964601.1:0-11399 GCF_019238085.1 Lagopus leucura
ACACCGTATCTAGAAAACACATCAAATACTTGGAAAACTCAGGGCTGTCCAGAGTGGGTGTGCATCTGTTTGCTGAGACCACAGTCTGACTTGCTTTGTGTACATCACACAGCTGAAATATCCTCTTGAATAAATACTTCTGTACCCAAATCCCAGGATTTCATTTCTCTGAAAGTCAAAGCAGAACTGCTGGGATCCCCTAATACCTCTGGGCTAATGGCAGCTGGCAACACCAAGCACCTTTGTACTGTGCAGCTTATCAGGTTCTTACAAAGGTAATGAAGCCTTAAGTCAAGATTCCTCCTGCGAGATGATTTTCTCTGTAAACTTTGCAACCTCCGGAGCATATACAAAATATCTGCTTTGGTGCTTGAGGGCTCCTGACAGTTATGAGATTTGTGAACTGGCCCAATCTTTTCCATTCCTCAATCTCTTAACAACTCGGCGGCTTAATCCCTTTGAACCAGCAAATCCTGTGCTCTTGCCATTAACTACCAACGCACACAGCTCCCTGCGCTCCCAGGCCAATAATCTGCATTTCTTTAGAAGACTTAAAATGGGGTTTACAAACTGATTTGAATTAACTAAGTCTGGCTGCGGATGTATTTCCCTACAATTGGCTTTGACCACCAGGTCATGTAAAAGATCAAGACCAACCGTGTTAATTGCAGGGCTCAAAAATCAGAAGCTGATGAATTCAAGATCAAATGCTTTAAGTTAAGCCATCAAAACAGTTCTTTGATGAAACTTTGGGAAGGGGAAAAAAAGAGCTTTTCATGACTGTTTGGGACAGAAAAATGCCAGTAAGAGATAAAGGAAGCGCTAAAAAAAAGTGTCACTCATCAAGATGATGCTTAAAATGCAGTATGAAGTGCATTAGCAAAGGAGAGAATCATCTTATAGGACATTTGCATATGCAATGGCAGGAGGCTGAATGCAAATCTGTCATTTGCTTGGAGGACAAAATTAGAGGAGTGGACTAGATAAAGTACAAGCGATTGCTCTGACTAGTTCCTGTATGAAATTCTCTTCAAAGCTGAAGTTGGCCTTAATATTTTTAAAGTTGTCTTTGGACATGAGGGAGTTCAGTATCTCAGGCTACGTGCTTCAAAGTTGTTGCAAGTATCATTGATTAGTAACCATCGAGATGCTACTATCGAGATCTTGAAGAATAAATGGGGATGTGTCACAGCTAGATGCTGATCCGTTCCATTTTAGACACATTTACACTGCCAGCTCGTAAATGAAATATAAGCCCATGCCACAGCTGTTGCAAGGATCTATCTTCTGACAAAGAAAAACATGACAATATAAACTGTACTTTGGTGTAAATTTCATTCACACACGATTTATATTGTGCGTGGCATTCATCTGACGTACGTCTGCTGCTGGGAACAGATGAGTAATTGTATGATTCTCAAGCACAGAGAATGAATGGATTGGGAACACCTTAAAAAACGTCAGGAAGGACGGATCTGGGGATCACAGTTTACCAAGCATTACCAGATATGCCCCCTGCATGCAGCCACAACAGAAAATCCATCCGTGTAGAAGGAAGGGAACAAACATACAGCACTACAAACCTAAAAGAGAGAAGTTATGGCCAAAATGGCGTGTGATAATTTGCCAGACAGAAGCATTTTCGGGTTGAAGTATCCTGTGTACTCCTGCTTTGCTCCCCCAGATGGAGGATCAAATTCTGAAACACAAAATGTCTACTTAAGAACCACACTCGTTTAGATACAATCCCTGCCTTTGTTCCGTGATAGAACTCTGAGTTTTTCTCCTAAATATAATCCCAAATCTAACATGTCATCGAGACCTCAGAAAGCATAATCCCTACATGCCTTTAATTGGGTGTTATACAACCCAAAGCGAGGGAATTAAGGCTCAGCACCGGCAGTGCAGAACAGCCTCCAGTTCAAAGAATGTACATCTATCACATTTCATAACTAAAGAGTAAGTTTTCAAGAGGCTTTTCCAAAACTCAGAACAGTAATTTCAGCTTATTCACGTGGCTTCTAAACTACTACAGTTTTTAAACCAAAGAGAGCTGTCCTTCAGAAGTATAAATTCTGAATTTAGGCGACATACGAATTTGAGCAATTCTATGATTCCATGCTGCTGTTAGAGTTAGGGTAGTATGGCTATGCTGTGGTTGGATTTGATGATCTTTAAGGTCTTTTCCAATTCTATGACACACAGCTATCAATACCAGTAAACTCAATTTTCAATAACCCCAGTTCCACTGAGGACCTCTTGAGGCCCACCCTTCAGGCTTCACATCCAAAGTGTTGTTCCCAGTGACTGCTAACAAGTGTAACGTGGAGAACTTTCCATTGAAACCCAAAATATACTAGTCTTTTACAGCTTAAGGTGGTGAAGTATTTTAAACAAACGTTGTGAATTTATTAAGAAATCAGTTTGATTCCTGCTTAGCAAAGAAATGAAGCACAGCGCCAAGTCTGAGTCAGCTTCAGAGAAGCCAGTGGGATTTCTTAAGCAGTGACATACTTAATTTGGCCCATAATAGGGGTTTATTCAAAGAATATTTTGTTTTTCTCTGAGTAAATTAATAATTAGAACACAGGCCAAAAGCTTCCTTAGTTTTCACAGACTCAAACCCAAGTTACCCCTCTTTTACTTCACTTACTGCAGCAGGACTCATGTAATCCAATTCTCCAACATTTATGTCACTCTCATTGTTTTCTTCCTGGAACTGCATCCACTAAGCTGCTGAACTAATCTGACATTAAGTCTCTGCAAGTTAAAAACACAAAATCCTGGGCAGAGTTTGCCCTGTTCCCATTACACATCTACGAAAAAAGCAAACAATGCACCGTGAAAACTCTAATTCCAGTCCTCACATATCTTAATTTTGGAGGCTGAGATTGAGAAAGGCTATTTTTTTTTTTTTTTTTTTTAACCACATTCCAAGCCACAGCAGTCAGGCAAAGGCCAACGCAATTACCTTGTCACTTTATTCTAGAGTCCAGGTTACCCCATGGCTAAACAAAGGAGAGGAACAGAGAAACCTGTCTGAAGCAGGCCTTTTGCACAACACTGAGTCTTAATGAAGACAAATGATCTTTTGTTTAGGTAGGAGGGACCACAGGTTGTGCAATTTAGAGTCTGTCTCTCCTCCCCAAAAATACCTGATCAGCCTCAGCTGGTCAGAAGGACCTGGTAAAGCTGGCAGTGGCAAAATTCACCAGTGGCTGAGCAAAAGGCTTCAACAGCCACAGGACTGTTTCACCATGATCCCTCTAGAGCACAAGGGTGCTCACATTCTTGACTTCCAATCCCTGCAGACATCGGTATGGAGGAGAAGCATCTGATCCTTGACAAACATACCCAGAGCAGAGAGGTACCACAGGGCACAAACAGCAGCAGCAAATTCCTGAACTAGAAAGGAAAATGAGAACAAGAAGACCTGGAACTTCTGCAGAAACAAACTCAATTTTTCGTGTGCTAGGTACCATGCTAGGGAGCATGACCTGAAAGAGTCCATCTTGGAATACAGATGCATTAGAAGAGTTAGAGATGATATTTGCAGAGTTTTCTCTTGTGTGCTGGCACAAGCACTGTTTAAGAGCTTTGTGAACAGGCTATTTTGTATATTTGTGGAAGGTTGTGTCCTTAAAATGAAAACTTATTGAAGGCTAATACTTGGCATTTCTTCATGCTGAAGCTTAGCAGTTTCAGCATATAAACAGTACAAAGGAGGCTTCATTAAGCTGAGCACACAACGTTCACACTTTCTTACAGCTTCACTATCATTTGCCTGACTATAGAACCATGCAGAAAGGCAGCGTCACAGAGTGCTGCAAATTCCACTGTGAACAGCCAAAACTGGACTAGAAAAACAAACACATGGAAATGCCACATCTTGTTTCTGTCTTCCCCTTTCCAAGTCTAAATAAAGACAGCAACTTTGCAGCATTCGAAGTGTTATCTGGAAGGAAAGATAAGAGATGTGGAAGGAAATAAGGAAGCGAAAGAAGGAAGAAAATAAAGTCCAGCGTACGAGTTTCTCCAGTAAGGTGTTTAACACAGCACTGAGCTCTGCAGGAGGGAAGGAGACAAACATGGAATTTCCATACAGACCCAAAAAGCTGCAGTGCTTGTCCAGAGAGAGCTCTGATTGACTCGGCACGAGGGCAGGGAGCAGCTCCAAGGAGCAGAGATGGCAGTGGAGGACTACAGCTGCTGGCAGCCCAATGCCATTTGCCTTCTTCCACCTCCTTGTCCTGTCCTTCCAGCATTGTGCCTCACTCTGATGCCGGGCTACTCCTAAGACAAACCTGGGCACGTATATAGGTATTTGCTCCAAAAGTGCTGTGAATGAGAACTCCAGTTTTCCCTTTTTGGATTCCCCATACTCATGCTAGAAGTGCACCCTGGTTGTTTTAGCAGAGCTCCGGAGCAAGAAAAGGGGGTGACCCCTCCTTTGGCTTCTAAACAAACCTCAGCACTGCGCAGGAGCCCAGGCAGCACATTTCATAGCTGAATTCCCTGTTATGCCAGTGAGGCCCTCAGAAGAGATGGAAGGAATAAAGAGAGCATTTGCTGGTCCTCCAGCTGCACTTTGTTCTGTTCTCCGAAATGTCAATGGTCTGATCTGAAGAGCTATTCTGTAGCATTACAGCAATAAGTGATTTTTTTCTTCATTAAGTTATTTTTGGATTTGGACTGACGTTCTCCATTTGGAGCAGAGCACTATGACAAGATAGAAGCCTTCACACAGCAAAGCAGGGCGGGGGAGGCAGGACCCCCAACCACACTGGCAGGGAGGACAGGGTGGGTGGAGAGCAACACTGCTTTTCAGCTTGAGCGATGCTCCACGCCGTATAAAGCTCAAAGATTTCTCTAAATTACACTCCCACTACACACCAGGATTTCAGCCTACTCTATTTTCCTCTAAACAATCTTTGTCACAAAACAAACCACTCAGAACGTTCCAAAATCAGAACTCACAGAGGTACTGTGCCTTTCTTGACAAATACAGTATATTAATTATGGACTTTCATTTTGCCCTATATTGTTTCTAAGCACAGGCTCAGAACAATTTCACCTGCTTAGCTCCAACAACCCTGTGCGTCAGCAACACTGCAAGGAAACCAACAGCATCACAGAACCACACAATGTTGGGGTTGGAAGGACTTTAAGTCCATCCAGTTCAACAGCTGAACTGCCACCCACTGAACTGGGCTGCCCAGGGTGGGATGATGGATGCCTTTCTCCTTTATACTCCTCATCAGCATCCATCTTGATCCAGCACCACAACACCTAGCTCCCTTTTAGGGCTGAAAGCTGAAGTGGTTGCTGGGATCAGCACGGGTGATGCGTTTCTCAGATTCCCTCTGTGGCATTTCCCAGAAGCTGCTGAAGTACAAGAAAACAAGCAGCCGTTGTGGCCTTCCACCTGTGCTACCCACGGGGAAGTCCAAGGAGCAGCTCCCAGTTTGCTGCCTTGCTTTGTCCCTGGAAGGAAGTCACTGCAGTGAAGAGATACACAAGCCAGGCCCTGACAATGCTGAGCCACAAACTTCTCCTTGGAAAAAGTGGGCTGTGAAGGTTAAGGACAGCTTGCTTTTACCACAAGCCCCAAGACACAGTACTTGACCTATAACCAGCTCTCCTTCGTCTGTCAAGAGGCATTGCTGGGAATCGAGCTGTTGTGCCGGATCCCTGTTTTTGCCTGGTCCCCAGCGAACAGGAGCTGAAAAAGGGGCCTGTGACACTTCCCAGTTGTCGTTTCTCCCCAAGTACACACCACACACATGCACATGCTCATTTACTACCTAGCCAGGAAACTGAGAGACAGATACTTGCCAAAGATGTCTTTGTAAGCTCCCAGTCTGGCATTACATTCAGACTGGCTTTGGAAATAGTGGAAATTCACACCCTGAGATGCTACTCCATGGTTCTGCAGCGCAAACACACGTGGGACCACAGGAATCCCTTGCCTCTCTAAGATCTCCATGCTCATCCTGATCATCACCGTGCCAAAGCAGCCAGCAGACAGGCTGGAGGCAAAGCAAAAAGCAGGAGCCAGAGCCTTGGATTCTCCACAGAACGGGGACAGTGGGTGCAGGGTCTGAGCCAAGCACACCAAGCAGCTGTCCCTTGCTCCTTATCCAACAGCAGAAGCAAAACCACAGCGAGACCTGGGCCTGCCTCACCTCACAGCCTGCCTGGATGATTCCTGCGGATGCAGGCACATTCATGCTTACAGTTTCTCAGAACATCTTTTATAAGCTCACTGAAGAAATGGCTTTTTTCCCCACTTGGGTGTCAGGCTTAAATATAGATGCACAGACAGGGAGATGTTTCCAGTTCATGCATCCCAGAGAGCTGAACGCATGTTGGCCAGGCGAGTCTAGCAGGTGCTGTGCTTGGCAAAACCACTGATTTCAGTGACAGCTAATTGAAATGCTGTGGCTTCCATTAGAAATCCTGATTAGCTGTCAAGTCCCAAGTAATGTGAGGAATCCTCGGCCCTTTGCAGAAGCCAGAAGGAAAGCTAGTGTCTGGTGGCTAAGCCCTGCATGGCACATTAAAAAACAAGCAAAGAAAAAACCCCACACAAGCAAAAGAAAAAGCATGTTAACAAGTTAAACAATGCTCTTCAGTCTTTCACGAATCCCTGTGATGTAGGTCATTCCAGCTTTCTAATTAACAGCATGTCAAGATCATGCATATAGCAAAGGAAGCATGCATATACGTAGTTAAGGAAACTACACAAGTGGGGAAATAAGAAATCCTTGTCTGAAGTTATTTAAAGCAAAAGGAGAAAAGCATGAATGGCATCAGCTGAACTATTCTTGGTTCGGTTAAGGAAGGGAAGGCCACAAAGGGTTCAGCTAGAGAGAACTCAGTGAAACACACCCTGCAGCCAGGCTAAGTGCAAGTTCAGGCCATTGGTAACTGCACCAGCCAGAGCCTGGCAGCGCAACAACCTCAAGCAGAACCTGAACAGCCAACAAACCGGGACATAATTTGATAAAACAAACCGGAGGGGGGATTTCAGGTGGCAGGATGCATTAAGAGCACGCTGCAAGTGTTCGCTGTTTCACATGCTGACTGTTTCCAAGCACTCTCAGGACGCTGCTCACGCACACATGTACTTTTACTCAAGAGAGCGTGGCCAGCCGATCACGTCTCTTATGCAACATTCACACTTGAGTGTTCCACTACCAGGCGATCCTCAGGGGTGCACAGAGGGCTGCTATACACCACTCCACGTCGCAGTGCTTTAAGTAATCAGAGCGAAGAAGGGTAGCACTTTTAAACCCACTGCAATTACAGGTTCATTCTTTCTGAACAATTTCTCAACATGCAGAACGTGCTGCCAACTCCAGAAATGTACCCTAGCAGAAATCACTGCTCCAAGTGCCTTCCTGCAGCGTCCCGAGTCCCCCCGTCCCTAACAATGACACTGGATTGATGCCAGCCCCGCGGATCACAACCGTGCTGCGATGGACTCTGTTATTTGAACTGCAAATATTTAATCTAATTTAATAAAATTGGACTACGTGATACGGCGGTTTTAAATTACAAATACAAAGCCAGAGTTTTGACTGGTGCCAAAAATCTGAAAAGCTCACTTGTAATAAAGAACTTTATTTAGGATGGGCTCCAGCCTTCCCTGCCTTTTGTTTACACCAGGCTGTTCAGGAGTCCAAGCAACTTAACATTCTTGGCAATGGAGTTTCTGCAGGATATCACTGTGTTAGAGTCTGAACTGCTGTTACATTGAAAAGAAAATAAAAGAAAACAACAAAAAAGGTCTCCTCTGAACCTTGCAAGGGAACTTGCATGCGCTGCATACAAATCCCCAGAAGATTAATGCCAGTGCCCACAAAGAATAAGCATCAGTGTTCTGGAAAAACAAAATCAGCTAACTATCCTCCTATTTTAAAACAACAATGATTTTTAATAATGCCATTAGATACGTTTATCTTCTTTAATTCACTCTGTCCGACAGCAGTTTTATCAGCAAGAGGCTTAATCAGAACTCAGTCTAGGAAACAACAGGAGTATGTTCAGACACTCCTGCAGAAATCCACTGTTAGAGCGTTTGCAGTGAGAAGGATGATCTATTCTCAAATTAAAACTGGCAAGAAATGGCCCTAAAGAGAGGGAGGCTTTTGATAAAACACCATTTCTGCCATGGGGTTGCTAACGTGCGCTCCCCCAAAGTGGAGGTTCTGGTTTCAAAAGAACAGAAAGGTCTTCGGATTCGTGCTGTCCACAAGCATATGATGCCAAGGGACATTTCCTTGTGAGGACATGCTGTGAATTTCCAGAGGAGACCAACAGCCTTCAGCAGAGAAGAAGCAGACGGCATCAGTGGATTCTAGCAGCCCAGGACCAGTCTTCCTTCTTCCTGACAGATGCGTATGCAAAGCACATCTTTGTGTGCTGACAGCTCCAGAACTGAAGGAAATCTCCTTTAAGGGCAGCCCTCTAGCAGCACTCATCTCCTCCATGCAAGGACAAGTCCTGAGGCCCAGACAGCGCCACTTTGGCTGTCTCCAACACTGACTAGGCAGCAGCAGATGCTGCACCTAACACAGTGTTTGGCTTGTCATTATCTAGAAATGGATATTAGAGGATGCTCTACACTTCAGCAAATTCTTTTCCCTCTCTGCCCTTGGAGTCCTGCAGAAAGGGCCTGCTTTCTTGTCAGTCACTTACCCTGAAGGCACAGGGTGTGTACAGGAAGAGCCCTCACCCTGGGAAGGACTCTCCCATCCTAAGTTGATTCTTGTGGAGCTGATGTCTCTGGTACCTGCTGCCCAGCCCAGCATGCCTACTGACTGGGAGAACCATCTACAGATCCATCCAGCAGTACAGGTACTATGGTGTGGAAGCAGTTCATAAAAGGCCTTCAAAGGCACAGACCTGGGAGGCAGGAGGCACAGGGTAGCAGTGCACAAGTGTTATGTTTTTCTAGACGGATGACAGAAGAAAAAAAAACCCCACAAATAAAATATTCCACCTTCACATCAATTTACAGAGATAATGAGAATCATGGTGAGGACACATAAGACCCAATTGACTTTCAGCTATTAGGGGAAGAAATGTTGTGAGAATACCTACGCCTCTCCTGGAAGGAAACGGAGGTGCAGCCAGCTCCTGGGAACTGATTTAGGACAGCCAATTTGACCAAAGGCTGTAAATCCATAGAAAGGTCTGGTTAACATACCACTACCATTCCTGACCACAACAATCACTAACACCAGTGCTCATCCCTGTACATTTAAAGGTCCACAAAACAAACCTGAGAAATAGCTAGAAGCACCTGTGGGACACACAAAGCTCAGTCAAGACAGGATTATTTTCCTATTCTGAAGCAATTTTCAACATGCACCACAGTGTGCATCATCCATGCAAGCAGCAGAGCTCCCCACATTGGGGTGAGCTTGTTGCAGCTCGGCTCTTCCCCGAAGGGAGCTGGCTGCTGAGGATCACAAGCCTGCAAGGTTAGAAGCTGAGGCAGTGTTGGCCAAGGCATGTGATATGGAGCTGAGGACCACAGCCAAACAAAACAAACTGGTTTACATAATATATAGCTCAGAAATAACTGACTTGCTTAGCCACCATGCAGAGAGAAACCTAACTGAGAAATAACTGTCTAGGTGTGAACCAAAACCTTTGCAGGAAGTCCCTACACTTTGACTGGCAGAAACGTTTTTATTTATTTAAAGTATAAACTTGTATATAAAATGCAAATCCCAGAAGAAATGAACTTTTCTTGGTACTTTTCTCACTCAGCAAAACATACTTTGACTTCAGACACGCAGATCTCTGTATTAGTTTTGACTTTGTGAAAACATCTCACAAGCTTTAACACACAACGAAGCTGTCTTCTGCATGTAGCTCTGCAAGCCTGCACAACCAAAGCCTCCCTCTAACACTGCTTGCTCAGTGACAGCTGGAAGGGGGAGAGGAGAGTGGGGCGGTGTGAGCGCTTCTTAAATAAATTGCTCCATGAAATACAGCTTTTTGGCAACGTACACTTTTTTTTTTTCTTTTTCTTTTGGAAATGTAAGGACCAAGTGTCACAGCAAAGACAGCAGGTAACACAGAAAATCAATGGGAGCATTACCTGTTTTTCTGAGTGGGAAGTCATCTTTGGAATCGTACATCCCCAAGACAGGGTGATTGTAGGTGCCGGATACGCCACTTTGAGGTGGGGAGCTCTGGTCCAGGGAGCTGTGCTGTGTCTTCCTGCATGGTCAGGGAGAGAAAGAGAAGGGAGAAATGTAACACAAGTGAGGCATAAAGGGAGAGAGTTCAGTTTCACTTTCTCTGCTCCACTGTGAGCAATGAAAAGGAAAATCTCTTGGGACCAGCTTTCTCATTCTAGGTACTAGAAAGTGATTAAAAGATCATCTGAAAGCTAATATACAGAGAGGAGACTAAACATATGCTTAATTTTCAGTACTGGAATGACCCCACTGAGGAAGGCTCCACATATTTGGGTATTTAACCACAGTTTTAAGCACATACTTGAGCCAGGTTTCGATAAGTTCTATCTGTAAAGCTAAGCACAGGTCTCGCTGCTTCCCTCAACTACAGCATGAATGAACAATTCCCCTTCACTGCATAAAACCCTGAGAGAAAGCCTAAGGATGAAATCAAACAGAGGATGAGCACGTGAAGGGCCACATGTTTAGGCAGGCCAACAGCAGCTTTGCTGCTGCACTGCGCCCTGACCCCAGCACTTAGCATGCATCGGGCCAAAGCACTCAGCACCCTCCAAGGTAACTTCTGGAGGCTGGTGATTTATAGCTCTGTTTGAGCAGGCTGCTGGAAGGAAAGCACATGCTATTTGCTAAGGATATTAAATAATAAGAGAGTTTTCTAAACCTCCTACCTCTGTGTGTTGGCTGCACCTTCCCTACTTAATGCCTTGTGTCCAGCTTTGCCATGAACCCCAGTCGGTAAAGACTTCTGGAAACCTCCACGTTACCACGTTAGCAGAGCAGCCACATCACTGATTGAGCAATACAAGTGGCAACCATACAGCTGTCAAGCAATCTCAGGTTTTAATTCAAGTAAAAACAACCTAAACCCTTGTATGGCAACTGCTGAGTCACGGCCTGAACCTCTGATTGATCACCTGAGGTGAGCCATGAGTCAGCCAGAGGAGCACAGGTGAAGGCAATTCACCTGTGCTACCGGAAGGGGTGGAGCCAGGCTCCACCCCTCCTGGACCTATTTAAGAGCTGGCTACCAGAGGGGAAGGATCTCTTCTGGAGATCCTCCTCTTTGATATCTTCTAGTGAGCTCAACCCAAGGGTAAGCTCTTCTACTTATTCTCTTTTGTGATCCCTGTTTGCTTTGCCTTACTCTTTTGATTATATTGCAATTATAACATCTTGGTT
>NW_024964602.1:0-1166 GCF_019238085.1 Lagopus leucura
CCCCACACTTATGGGGTCAGCGCCCCACACTTATGGGGCCGGCCCCATCCTGACCCCCATCCCGCCCCACAGATGCACATCTCCAGACCCACCGTCCGCACGCACTTCTGAGTCGTCTTATAGGGGAAATCGGCAGCCGACCCCACAGCCGCAGCCGCCCCACAACCCTGCGACCCCACAGGCGCACGCGGGCCGTGCCTCCACCCCACAGCCTTATTTATTATTTATTAGCACAATAAATTAACGAGCAAACTTCGTTAGGGCCGGTTCATTAAGGGGGGGGGGGGGGGGCCGGGGGGGGGGGTTGACCCCATAAATGGCCCCAAATCCTATAGATTGCCCCATAGACCCCATAAATGGCCCTAAATCCCATAGATCACCCCATAGACCCCATAGGACATCCCCAAATCCCATATAAGACCCCATAGACCCCATAAATGGCCCCAAACCCCATAGATCGCCCCATAGACCCCATAGATGTCCCCAAACCCCATAGATCACCCCATAGATCCCATAGGATGGCCCCAAACCCCATAGATCACCCCATAGATCCCATAGGACATCCCCAAATCCCATATAAGCCCCCATAGACCCCATAAATGGCCCCAAATCCTATATAACAATCCGTAGACCCCATAAATGGCCCCAAACCCTATAGATCGCCCCATAGACCCCATAAATGGCCTCAAATCCTATATAAGACCCCATAGACCCCACAAATGGCCCCAAACCCCATAGATCACCCCATGGAGCCCATAAAAGGCCCCCAATCCTATATAACAATCCATAGACCCCATAAATGGCCCCAAACCCTATAGATCGCCCCATAGATCCCATAGGACATCCCCAAATCCCATATAAGACCCCATAGACCCCATAAATGGCCTCAAATCCCATAGATTGCCCCATAGATCCTATAGATTGGCCCCAAATCCTATATAACAATCCATAGACCCCATAGATGGCCCCAAACCCTATAGATCACCCTATAGATCCTATAGGATGGCCCCAAACCCCATAGATCACCCCATAAATGGCCCCAAATCCCATAGATCGCCCCATAGATCCCATAGGATGGCCCCAAACCCCATAGATCACCCCATAGATCCCATAGGACATCCCCAAATCCCATATAAGACCCCATAGACCCCATAAATGGCCCCAAA
>NW_024964603.1:0-6700 GCF_019238085.1 Lagopus leucura
AATATCAGTAGGCCATGTACCTATTACTGGAGGGACTACTGAGCCTCCCACCTCCAATAGTCTCCCCCAAGGTGCAAGTAGGCCACACCACTTGGGTCCTACCTGCACCTTCCAGGGCCATTTTATTTTATGGGTACCTGGCTCTAAGTTTTCAGGGGCAGGGAGCAGAAGATTATTTTCATTACCAATTTGGGGTCTTACCTGATGATCAGTGCCCGTAATTTGGATCCTAAGCGGGGTGGCCCATGTCGTCTGCAACATTCTCAGGGCACTGGGTCTGCCATCTCGAGGTCTTTCATTCAGGTCCCGCAGGGTTTCATACAGTCTTTTTGTCCACCCCTGCAAGGACTGGGAGTCTGTCTTCAGGGCAGCCTTAAGAATACCATTATAACGTTCGATGAGGCCTGCCCCTGTTGGATTATATGGCAGGTGGAATCGCCATTCGATGTTATTTTCTTCTGCCCAGCGCTGTATCGTTGCACCAGTAAAATGAGTCCCTTGGTCGCTCTCGATGACTTGAGGTGTCCCGTAGGCAGACATCAGTTTAGTGAGTGCCTTGATGGTATATGCCTGGTTTGCTTTCGGTACTGGATAGGCCTGCAGTAGCCCACTTGCAGTGTCGACACAGGTCAGGGCATATCTTGCCCCTTCGGAACGAGGAAGGGGCCCGATGTAATCGACCTGCCATCGCTGGAGAGGATTGTGTCCCCTAGCAAGATGGGCTGTTGTTTCGGGCAACGATCTCGGTCTCATCTTGGAGCAAGCGTCGCAATCCTGGCATGCCTGGACGATATCAGATAGTTGTATGGGCAGTCCCCATGCTTTAGCAGCTGCCCACATTGTCTTTTGTCCAGCATGCCGTAGCTTCTGATGTAGCCAGCGGGCGATGTTCTCAGATGGTGAATTCTCAATCCATCGAACTCGGGCCAATGTGTCGGCTTCATCGTTTCCCGGTGACTGTAGGGGCTGATGACCAGAAACATGGTAGACACGTACAGTCCTGTGTTTGACTGTATTCCATATATCTAACCACATGTCTTTGCCCCAGATCGGTCGGGCGTGGATAGTCCATTCCTGGGTGGCCCACTGTGCAATCCAGAGAGTGAGCCCCCGGTACACAGCCCAACTATCTGTGCAGATGTTCAGGATACCATCACCGGGTTCCTTGGTTATAACCATCCACACGGCCCGCAGTTCTGCCCATTGGCTGCTCTGACCATCCCCCTCATCGAACCAGATTGTCTCGGTGGAAGGATGGTATGCTATTGCTCTCCACTTGCTCGGGTTGCCCTTGCTGGACCCATCTGTGTACCAGGCATCTTCAGGGATAGGATATTTTCCCTCGTGAACGGGACTCTTCTCTGGTGGAGCGACCAGTATTTCTTTTGGTGCATCACTGTGATATGTAACTGGGCCTAGGATCTTCTGAAGTTCTTCTTTCAAGGGGGATGAAGACAGACTGCTCCTTTGGCTGAGATAGGCGACCCATCGTGCCACTGTTTGTGCTTGGGCCACCCCTGTCTTAGGAAGGTGGGTCAGATCCTTCACCCACCCCTGAATTGGCAGAGTGGTCTTGACTATAACTGCAGCTGTCTGAGTTATTGGCTCTACTGCCTGTAATGCCGAATAGGCAGCCAATAACTGTTTTTCAATCATACTGTATCTTTCTTCTGCTCCGTGCCAAACCTGAGACCAGAAACCAATGGGGGTCCGAACAGAACTCTGGCGCTGCCACAGGCCCCAACCGAAGCCGTCTTGAGTAACATGAACGTCCAACTCGGCTGGGAGGGTAGGATCGAATATACCCAATGCCTGAGCTTGTTTAACTGCCAGTTTTGCTTGTTGGAAAGCATCCTGTTCGGTTTTCCCCCAGTCCCATAGCTGCCCCTTTTTTGTGAGTCTGTATAATGGCCTTAGCAGCTGCGCTAGGTGAGGTATAAAGGAACGCCAATAACCCAATATACCTAGAAACTCTTGCAGCTGCTTTGATGTTGTAGGGACTGGGAACACCTGAACCTTATCTATAACAGCACTGGGTAGCACTTTGGTCTTTCCTGACCAAACCACCCCCAGGAATTTTACGGACAGGCCTGGACCTTGCACCTTTTGGGGATTTATAGCCCATCCCCTTTGTTGCAAATAGGCAGTTAATGAATCAGCTGCCTGTCCTACTACCTCCAGTGAGTCGGATGTCAACAGGAGATCATCAATATAATGATATACGTTAACATCATCAGGTTTTCTCCAGTCAGCCAGGTCACGCGCCACTAGATTATGACAATACGTTGGTGAATGCACGTACCCCTGTGGCAGGACCTGAAAGGTCCACTGCCTGCCTCCCCACGTAAACGCAAACTGATCTTGCGATTCCTCAGCAATTGGGATACTGAAGAATGCATTTGCTAGATCTAGGACACAATGATAGGTTTTTATCTCCCTACTCAATGTGTCCATTAGGGAAGCAATATTGGGTACGGCCGCATGAATAGGCGGCGTGACCTTATTTAATTCTCTGTAATCTACTGTCATCCTCCATGTGCCATCCGACTTTCGCACTGGCCATATGGGGGAGTTATACGGGCTGTGTGCAGGTCTTATAATGCCCACTTTTTCTAATTCCTGCACCGTTCTCGATATTTCATCTTGCCCACCCGGGAGTCTATACTGTCTAACATTAGTAATCCGGCACGGTTTCGGCAGGCAAACAGGCTCATGTTTCGCATGGCCTCTTAATATTGCCTGCACCGCCCGGATACTGATACATCTTTGTCGAAGTCTGAACTCTCCCACAGTTGTTTGGAGAGCCAGACCCCATAGAATGTCTATGCCCAGGATGTATTCTTGGACTGGGGCAATAGACACCTTGTACTCCCGGGGTGGGAGACGCCCAACCCCCAGTTTTAACCATGTTTGGGTGACAGGAATAGTCTGTCCCCCAAAACCACCAATCATCACTCTGTCGCCATCAAATTTTCCCGGATCTCCATAGATAATTGATGTTTCTGCTCCTGTGTCTACTAGTGCCATAACTCTCTGAATATTTTTTCGGGACCAATAAATCGTTAATTCTACATAGGGCCTCCGGTCCCGTCTGGAGGCCCTACGGGGACTAACATCCCTTGTCACTGCATGAATTGTGCTAGGGCCAGTTCTTTTGCTTCTGACGGCTCAGGCATTGTGGCCCGAGACACCTGAGGTGGCTTCTTTTTCCTGTTTGGAATAATAAAATCTTCTAGGTTCCATGTTGTTGTTGGAACCCTCTCTATAGCTCTTACCCTTGATTTCTTAGGGTAGCTCTGGAATTTTTGATTGTCCTTTAGTTGTCTCCAGAGCTGGAGAAGGACGTGGTTGGGCTGGTGGTCGATCTTAGCAAATTGGACCCCAGCCCAAATTAAATCATTAAACATTTGTTTTTGGGATACCCTGATGGGTCCCGATGGAGGAGCTCGAGTACCCGGCATTTTGGTTTTATTTACCGGCAGGACCTCTGCTTCCTCCAAAAACCGAATATTGCGCCTAGTCCGCAGGCGTTCTGTTTCTCCCAAGTCGGCAACTAACTGGGCAGCCTGCTGGACTACGGCTTCTGATGCTACCAGGGGATTTAATATGGAAACTAGGGTGCTGTAGAGATGGGAGGGAGCTTGCTGTAGAATTAAATCTCTCATCCCTGCTGAAAATTTAACCATATCAGGGCCATCAAATGTATCTTCATAGATGGCCTCTCTTACACCCAGTTCACGGATATAGTTTTGAAGGTCCTCCATGGAGGACCACATACCTGTATGTAACGGTATGTCTGATTTATTCGGCCATACCATACGGCAGGCCGCCATTAACCATTCTAGTATGGAATGGTTTTCATCACGATATTGATTGCCTACGTATAACCTCTGCCTGAGAGCAGGATGGACGGTCATGGTGGCCAACTTAGATATTTCTGGGCCATTCACCAAGACACTTTCTACCCCAGAATCCCACAGTCTCAATAACCAAGCCGGCACATTTTCTCTAGGCTTCTGCCGAAATCGTTGTACTAAGTCCATTAATTCTGTTGCCATGTATGGCCGAGCTGTTACATGTAAATGAGTCTGTGCAGGGGGCCATTGATCAGGCGGCACCCCTGCCGGTCTGTCCTGTACTTTTTTTGTTTTTTGGGTTACAACAGGACGGACTTCCAATGGATCAGTTTGAATTGGACATTCAAGGTCTGATTTGGATTTCTTGTTGTCCTGATCAACGAAGTCTGTTGATTCAGGAGTCTGGTCATCATTTATTGAAATATTACGAATTTGGCTTACAGGAAGATGTAGAATTGGCTTCTTCCCCGTTAAAACGCCAAGTTCGTGCTCCAGCTTTTCAATGCGGTCTTTCAAAAGCTGATTTTCAGTTTCTAAAGTATTATTTCTTAAGTCTGCATGATTTAAAGCGGTTAATAGTGGCCATGCCACCATAGAGGCAGCCAATTGTCTTTCTTTGGTAATGAGGACATCCTTGCCAAGACCTTGAAAATAGTCCACCATGCGATATGGGGAGAAATTGCCCATAACGCGTAAGGGACCCCATTTTTCAATGATGGCAGCTAACTCATAATAGGGCGATCCCTCAAATCCTGGGATCTGCCCTGGAATCATTTTCTCTAGAGGAGTATTGTTCTCCCCCCTTGACCCATTTATAGAAATTCCACAGGAAAGACATGATGTTAATTTCAGTATATTCAGCCTGCCTGGCTCGCCAAGTGTATAACCAAGATGTTGTAATCGCAATATAATCAAAAGAGTAAGGCAAAAGCAAACAAGGATCACAAAAGAGAATAAGTGGAAGAGCTTACCCTTGGGTTGAGCTCACTAGAAGATACCAAAAGAGGAGGATCTCCAGAAGAGATCCTTCCCCTCTGGTAGCCAGCTCTTAAATAGGTCCAGGAGGGGTGGAGCCAGGCTCCACCCCTTCCGGCAGCACAGCTGAATTGCCTTCACCTGTGCTCCTCTGGCTGACTCAAGGCTCACCTCAGGTGATTAATCAGAGGTTCAGGCCGTGACTCAGCAGTTCCCATACACTCCACCCCTTCACGGCGTGAACCAATGATCAGGTTAACAAAAGGGTAAGCTTTCCCTAATACAGAGATCCGGTATATCGCGACGCTTATACAATTTTATCGCGACGTATGTTGGTACAGTTCAAGACAAGTGATGATTAGTGGATGTCCATACTCTTCTATGGGCCAGTGCTCGATGATGTGCCTGGAGGCATGAGGTCCTGAGGTGCAAGTCCATTCTATGTTCCATCAGTCCCATGCAGACCATCACCAGGTGTTGTACGTGATCTGACAGCAACACTGGAACGCTTGATGGCATTTTGTTCCTTCCGGTGGTCCTGAAGGCTCACAGATTCACGGGGAATCATACAGATGTTTTACAGGTACCAGGAGGGGAAGGTCTGCTCTCCAGGGCAAGCTACAGGCCGTATTTCTGTCTTGGGTCAACACTTCCGCTTGTACTGGGGCACGTCCTGGCCGCCTGTACCACACCTTTTGGCCGGATATCTGCGGCTGCATAACGATATCAGGCACCAAAGGAGGTGTCCTGATCTGCCATAGGGACAGGATGGGGGTCCCTTTAGCAATAAAGATCGGAGTGTTGACCACAATATCAGTAGGCCATGTACCTATTACTGGAGGGACTACTGAGCCTCCCACCTCCAATAGTCTCCCCCAAGGTGCAAGTAGGCCACACCACTTGGGTCCTACCTGCACCTTCCAGGGCCATTTTATTTTATGGGTACCTGGCTCTAAGTTTTCAGGGGCAGGGAGCAGAAGATTATTTTCATTACCAATTTGGGGTCTTACCTGATGATCAGTGCCCGTAATTTGGATCCTAAGCGGGGTGGCCCATGTCGTCTGCAACATTCTCAGGGCACTGGGTCTGCCATCTCGAGGTCTTTCATTCAGGTCCCGCAGGGTTTCATACAGTCTTTTTGTCCACCCCTGCAAGGACTGGGAGTCTGTCTTCAGGGCAGCCTTAAGAATACCATTATAACGTTCGATGAGGCCTGCCCCTGTTGGATTATATGGCAGGTGGAATCGCCATTCGATGTTATTTTCTTCTGCCCAGCGCTGTATCGTTGCACCAGTAAAATGAGTCCCTTGGTCGCTCTCGATGACTTGAGGTGTCCCGTAGGCAGACATCAGTTTAGTGAGTGCCTTGATGGTATATGCCTGGTTTGCTTTCGGTACTGGATAGGCCTGCAGTAGCCCACTTGCAGTGTCGACACAGGTCAGGGCATATCTTGCCCCTTCGGAACGAGGAAGGGGCCCGATGTAATCGACCTGCCATCGCTGGAGAGGATTGTGTCCCCTAGCAAGATGGGCTGTTGTTTCGGGCAACGATCTCGGTCTCATCTTGGAGCAAGCGTCGCAATCCTGGCATGCCTGGACGATATCAGATAGTTGTATGGGCAGTCCCCATGCTTTAGCAGCTGCCCACATTGTCTTTTGTCCAGCATGCCGTAGCTTCTGATGTAGCCAGCGGGCGATGTTCTCAGATGGTGAATTCTCAATCCATCGAACTCGGGCCAATGTGTCGGCTTCATCGTTTCCCGGTGACTGTAGGGGCTGATGACCAGAAACATGGTAGACACGTACAGTCCTGTGTTTGACTGTATTCCATATATCTAACCACATGTCTTTGCCCCAGATCGGTCGGGC
>NW_024964604.1:0-2331 GCF_019238085.1 Lagopus leucura
GGTAGGTAACAGATGAAGTATGTGGTGATGTCCCTGTAGAACTCTCTATTGAATGTGTAGAACAGGCATTCAGATTTTCCATTTTGGGCATCTAGCATTTATGCCACATTGCATAAAAAATATTTTGGTGTCTCCTTCGTGTGAGCAGTTCTTAAATAGGACAGTGTGCTTGACTGACTTAGCATGATTTTGCATTTGAATTCGAAAACTTCAGCCTACTCTCTTACTAGTAATACAAAGTTTCTCTGATTCCATTCCTAGTGGAATTGAATGATTTATACTCTGATTCATGTGGTATTCTTTTCACCTGCTATATTACTTAAAACTCTTTATAATCTTTTCATGGAATCATTAAGGTTGGAAAAGACTTCTAACATCATCTGTCCACCTACCACCAAAATTAACCCAATTATTTACTTCAGTTAAGTACCAGTATTCTGCTTCCTTGTTAGTTTAGAATGAACTCTTATAGAAATTCCCACTATTCCAACAGTTTCTGCAGTATTCCTCCAAATTTCTTTATTCAGGCATGTATTGAAACTTCGCCTCAGCATCTGATTTTGGGAGTGCTTTAAAGCAGGCTGCTATCCAGGGTTCGAGTTCAACTTATGTTTTATTCCAGCTCTGTTCTTCTGCCCCAGTGACACCTTTGTGTCACTGATGCCTGCATGGCCTGTCACCACCTCCCAGAATTTCTCAAGAGACCTCTGAGACGTTTTGAGGGTGGCTGCTTTTGTAGCTGTCATTTAAGTTGCCATGCAGTTCCTCTTTAAATGCAACCTACTTTCTGACTCACCCATAATTCCTGCCCTGTGATTTTTCTTTCAGCTAGGTTACTGTTTCAGAAAGGATAGATATAATACTGTCCTGCAGTATTTATTCCTTTATAAAACTGCTCTTCTATTGCCTTTGCACTGGATTAAGTTTATGTTTTGTATGTGATTTGCATGTTCTCTGT
Source organism: Lagopus leucura (assembly GCF_019238085.1). Lineage (NCBI taxonomy): Eukaryota > Metazoa > Chordata > Aves > Galliformes > Phasianidae > Lagopus > Lagopus leucura. The sequence continues at coordinate 959 of NW_024964604.1, forward strand.
TTTAGTTGAACTCTGGAGGGCATTGCAGGCCTAGCATGTTAATTTCTTCTCTTCTTTAGGGAAGATAATGGACTAGTTGTGTTTTTTTGCTTTGTTTTGCCTTGTTTTGTTTTTCTCAATCAGTGAATTCTTATTTCCACTTCTCTTCAGAAATGTGTTTACACCTGTCTGTGCCTGGATTTTCCTGATTTACAGGCACATACTGCAGTGGATTATCATCAGCAAAAGCTTCTAACAGGACATGTGATGTTGGTGATGGTGTTTTTTGTTTGTTTGTTTTTTAACTACTGCAGCTTGTAAATAGGAGATGTAGGGAGGAACAGTTTTTGCCTAGTATTATTGTCCACGTGTGACATCCCATGAAGATATCCCATTTCAGCCTCCTGAGGGCAGTCTATCCCATGGTATTATTAGGTCAGAATTTGGTTAATGTATCTGCATTGTTCTAGGGGAGTGTAGATACAAAGGCCTGCGTAGATACAAAGTTGATACTGGTGTCACTGTTACCGATTTCGTGAAATCCGTATCCTGAACTGTTCAGGGGTGTAGGGCTTGATTTTGAAAAATAAATGTCAGTTTATTGAAATTGAATTATTTCAGTGTTGAGTTCAGTGAAATTTGAATAAGAGGTGGATATCTAAATCCCCACTTTCTAAGTGTCTTGACTACATCATTATCCACAGGTAAAACACATATTGCAATGATCCTCTCTCGCTGTTGATCTGTTTTCCTCTTTTGATGTGTTGCGTAGTTTGAGAGCTTGTATTGCATGAAACTGAGGGGATGTTGCCTGTTGCAGTTATGTGGCTGATTTCTTTTTTTTTTCTTCTTTTTTTTCTTTTTATTTTTAAGTATAATGCAGTTCATTTAAGTAAAGCTGATGAGAACAGAACTTTTCAATACCAGCTGCACCACAGGTAATGAATCAGTGCTTGAAAAGATGGGGCAGATGTAGTGGTGGAGAGAAGTCTTTGGCTGTGCTTGTTGCTTGAAGTCAGAACTCTGCTGAAGTCCAGACAATATTGTATTTTCATCACAGTATGCTCAGCTTCTGACTGTAGGTTTTATTGAAGGTTCCTTTTTGCTGCAGATGGTAACTGAGTAACAGAGGTTACCTGTTCTTTGACTGACATCTTTAGGTAAGCATGACCACATGTTCTAGATGATTAACGTGCAGTGAGTTGTATTGATGAGAAGTGTTTTATTCAGTAGTATTTAGATGAAGCTGTCCAGGAAGAACTGTTTGCATCGCAGAAGTAATAAGCTTAGTTTTTACCTTTAAAGAACATTGCATTTGAGCTCCCCTTACTGTGTTATCATTTGTAAGCAGGAGCTGCATTTCTGCTACAGGGACTGCTGAGCAATGCTCTGCT
>NW_024964605.1:0-19034 GCF_019238085.1 Lagopus leucura
GGGGGGGGGGGGGGGGCTCTCCTTTCTCAAACCAGCCCTCATCCTCACACCCCATGGCTGCCCCATGGCTGCCCCACAGAGCTCTCCATAGCTACCCCATGGCCACCCCATGGAGCTCCCTGCTGCCACCCCAAACCCCCCCCACAGGAACCTCCACCCCACGGCACTCCCCACTGCTGCCCCACGGAGTCCCCTGTGAGCACTGTGGGGCTGAGCCCCCCCTTGTTGGCTGTGGGGCACAGCGTGGGATGGCTGAGGGCTTCCTCAGGATGCCCATCCCCAGGAGCACCACGTTCCATCCCATTATCATCTCCGGTCCCGTTCCCATGGGGGGCGTGGGGTGGAAGCAGGAGGAACTGCTCCTGGGGCTCCGAATAAGGGGGGGGGGATGCTTAATAAGGCGCTGTGATTAATTAGCAGGAAGAGAAGTAATTGAGCTCGGCATTTGGCCAACGCTTGTAAATCCCCATTAGGGATGGCCCTGCGGTGACAGAGGGTCTGGGGGGGAAATAGGGGGGGTCAGGGGGGCACAGAAAGCCCCAGAAGGTGCACAGACACCAGCAGGGGACACACGGAGTCGCTCAGAGGACAGAAGGGTCGGGGTTGAGGCGATGCCTCGTGGAGGGGTGACCCCAAATCCGACCCCACACCACGCGCCCCGGGCACGGCTCCAGGACGGCCCCGTGCTGCAGTGCTGCAGCCGTGTGACACCATGAAATCGCAGCTCCATCGGTGCCAGCGGATGGGATTGGGGGACGGGGGCTCCCCACCCACCCCAGCCACCCCATAAACCCGCCGAGTCCGCACCCAGCAGTGCAGCGGCACCAAGGGCACCGCGCCGATGTGGATCGTTGTCCTCAGCACCGTCACCGCTGCCATGGCCCAGGAAGGTATGGGGACACTGGGGGACATCAGGGGGCCGGGGTGTCACTCAATGGGGACGTCACTCAATGGGGACATCACTCAATGGGGACGTCACACGTTGGGACATCATTTGGTGGGGACATCATTCATTGGGGACGTGACTCCATGGGGATGTCACTCGGTGGGGATGTCACTCAGAGGGATGTGTTCTGGTAGGGGACACCACTCACTGGGGATGTCACTCAGTGGGGAGTTGACACAGCAGGGATGTCACTCAGTGGGGAACCTGATTGGAGCCATTGCACGGTCAGGGCATCGCTCACTGGGGACGTCACTCCATGGGGACGTGGTGCAGTGGGGACGTCCCTCACTGGGGGGCATTCACTCCATGAGGACGTCACACAGCGGGGATGTCACTCCATGGGGACGTCCCTCACTGGGGACACCTCTCCACGAGGACGTCACTCCATGGCCACGTCCTTCCACCACTTGGTGAGGACACCATTCCATGGGGACGCCCCCTAGGGGGGCAGAGCCGTCCCCTAGGGGACCGGGGGAAGGTGCAAAGCCCACCACCCCCTTTCTGTCCCCCCGCAGACCTTTACAGAAAGGTGTTTGTGTTCCGGAAGGACCCCAGCGACGCCTACGTGCTGCTGCAGGCGCAGCCGGAGCACCCCCTGCTCAACTTCACCGTGTGCCTGCGCTCCTACACCGACCTCACGCGGCCCCACAGCCTCTTCTCCTACGCCACCAAAGCTCAAGACAACGAAATCCTCCTCTTCAAACCCAAACCCGGCGAGTACCGCTTCTACGTCGGGGGGAAATACGTCACCTTCCGCGTCCCCGAGAACCGCGGGGAGTGGGAACACGTCTGCGCCAGCTGGGAGTCGGGCAGCGGCATCGCCGAGTTCTGGCTGAACGGACGCCCGTGGCCCCGCAAAGGGTTGCAGAAGGGCTACGAGGTGGGCAACGAGGCCGTGGTGATGCTGGGGCAGGAGCAGGACGCCTTCGGGGGAGGCTTCGACGTCTATAATTCGTTCACGGGGGAGATGGCGGACGTCCACCTGTGGGATGCAGGGCTGTCCCCCGATAAGATGCGCTCCGCTTACCTGGCGCTGAGGCTGCCGCCGGCGCTGCTGGCCTGGGGACGCCTCCACTACGAGGCCAAGGGGGACGTGGTGGTGAAACCACGGCTGCGTGAGGCGCTGGGGGCCTGAGACCCTCAAGCTGTTTCCCTTTGCTGTCTCCATCCTCGCTGTCCTCTCCACATGGCGTCGCCCGCTCGGCTCAGCCGTGGGGATGTGATGCATGGAGAGATGGGGACACCCCCAGCCCCGGGTCGCCCCTCTCCTGCTGAGTCCCCACGGCACGCAGCGCCGGCCCCATCCCTGCCCTGGGATCCTCGTCCTCCCCCTGCAGCAAAATAAACCATGAAAACTCCAGGTGACGATGACAAAAGTGAGCACACGTCGATCCCGCTGGCGATGGGAGGGGATGGGGGGGGTTTTGGGGATGCGGGGACACATCGATTGCCAGGGACGGGAGGGGGTGACGTGGATCCGGGGACGGACGCCGGTCCCCACGCTTCCTGCCCATTGCTGACATTACAAAAGTCGCTCACCCGATGTCCCCATGGCGTCACACGGGACAATGTCCTCACTGGGGAAAGTCGGGGGAGGAAGTCAGGTGGCAGTGCCCTTCTTCTGGGAAGTGCCCTGGACTTCTGCCACTGTCGCTGCGGTGGGGACACGGAGACAATGCGGTTCTACTTCCTCTTCTTCCTCGTGGGGCTCTGCAGCATCGCTGCCCCAGATGGTAGGGATGAAGGATCCCCTGGGGAGCAGGCGGGGGGACGGACATGGGGACACGCAGGGTGGTGGCACAACAGCAAAAGGGGACACATGGGGACGTGGGGCTGTGAGGGGGGGGGTGGCAGGGTGATGAAACCCCCCCACCCCGGCGCCGTCCTTCCGTCCAGGTGCCGCAGCCAAACTGAGCGCCCGGATCCAAAGCTCCCCCCAAGTGCCCTCTATGTACCACAGCCTGGTGCTGAGCTGCAAGGTCACCGGGGACAGAGGGTAAGGCAGCCCCCCACCCCACAGCGCGGCCGCCCCACGGGCAACCCCACGCCTGGGTGACACCGAGCCCCACGCAGCCCCAAGGAGTTCGTGTGGGAGAAGAAAGGGATCCAGGAACCGCTGCAGAGAGGCCCCAGTGACATCCTCCTCTTCCGCTCCTTAAATAAAACCCACCTGGGCATCTACACCTGCAAGGTCACCAGCCCCCGGGGCTCCGCCGCGGCCACCTACAACCTGTGGACAGACGGTAAGGAGGGAAGGAACAACCCGTCCTCCCAGCTGTGCCCTCCTTCCTCCAGTTCCTCCTCACCACAGAATCACAGAATGGCCAGGGTTGGAAGGGACCTCAAGGATGATGAATCTCCAACCCCCCCTGCCACATGCAGGGCCACCAACCTCCACGTTAAATGTTTAACCAGGCTGCCCAGGGCCCCATCCAACCTGGCCTTGAACACCTCCAAGGACGGGGCATCCACAGCCTCTCTGGGCAGCTGTTCCAGCACCTCACCGCCCTCTGGGTAAAGAATTTCCCCCTGATGTCCGACCTCAATCTCCCCTCCCTCAACTTAAAACCATTTCCCTTCGTCCTACACGTATCAGCCCTCTCAAAGAGTTGATTCCCCTCCCCTCTGTAGGCTCCCTCTAAAGGGAATGGAAAGGCTGTAATGAGGTCACCCCGCAGCCTTCTTGTCTCCAGGCTGAACAAGCCCAGCTCCCTCAGCCTGTCCTCATAGGGGAGCTGCTCCCCACCCCGTGCCAACATCACCCTGGGTCACCAGCCCTCGCGTGGCTGCACCTCGAGATGCTTGGAAGCCACCCCTACGGTTAACAGCGGCCGCTTCCACATCTGGTGGTTTCCTTCTGTGAGGGGACATTCATTTTTTTTCTCCTCTCTCTCCCAGACCTGAAGAACAAAGTCTTCGTGTTCCCTGAACAGTCCAATGATTCCTATGTGCTGCTGCAGGCGCAGCCAGAGCACCCCCTGCTCAACTTCACCGTGTGCCTGCGCTCCTACACCGACCTCACGCGGCCCCACGGCCCCTTCTCCTACGCCACCAAAGCTCAAGACGACGAAATCCTCCTCCTCAAATTCAAACCCACCGAGTACCGCTTCTACGTCGGGGGGAAATACGTCGCCTTCTCCATCCCCAAGAGCCACGCGGAGTCAGAATTCGTCTGCGTCACCTGGGAGTCACCCACCGGCATCGTGCGCTTCTGGCTGAACGGACGCCCGTGGCCCCGCAAAGGGTTGCAGAAGGGCTACGAGGTGGGCGACGAGGCCGTGGTGGTGCTGGGGCAGGAGCAGGACGCCTTCGGGGGAGGCTTCGACGCCCAGCAGTCCTTCGTGGGGGAGATCTCCGAGGTCTACATGTGGGACGTGGGGCTGAGCAACTCAGAGGTGAAAATGCTCGGCTACACCGAACCCTACGCCACCCCCATCTTCAGCTGGAGGAACTTCCCCTATAAGATCGAGGGTGAGGTGTACCTCGTGTCCTAAGGCTCCTGGCCGCCGCTGCCACCATTTAACGCGTGCCCCCCTCTCCGCAAGTCCCCTCTGCCTGACCTCCATCCCCCAAAGCCACATAGCAGCAAATAAAAGAAGGAATGGAGTCGACAAGCAGCAGCAGGCAGCGCTGGGTGCATTTTGTGGTGCTGGGGGTGGGGGCTGTGGGTGAGGAGAACAACTCTGTGGGGTCCCCCACTGTGTTCCTCCATGGGGTCTCCCCTTGTCCCCCATCTTGAGTTCCCCCCCTTGACCTCTCCATGCAGTCCCTCCTTGTCCCCCTCCATGGGGTACCCCCGTATCCCCCACTTTGGGGTCTCTCCTTGTCCCCATCTGTGGGGTCTCCCCTTGTTCTCCTCTATGGGGACCCCCTTATCCCCCCACTTTGGGGTCCCTCCTTGTCCCCAGTCCATGGAAACCCCCCTTGTCCCCCTCTGTGAGGCTGGGGAGGGGACAAAGCAAGGACAAAGGAGGAGTCCCGGTCTCCCGGTACTTCCATGGGGTGCAGCCCTGCGTCCCGACATCCCCGGGGAGTGGGGTAGAAGGGGGGGGGGCCTCGCCGCGGTGCAACCGCGGAGCCCAACGGCCTCCGCCACCTGATTCCGGCACTGCGATCGATTCCGCCGTTCCCTGCTGTCCCGCTCCGCCCCCCCGCGGCCTTCCCCGGTACGGAGGGGAGAGAAGGCCCGGGGCAGGAGGGGAGGGGGGGTGGGAGCGGCCAGGCTGGGCCGGGGTCTCGGTTCGAGGTAGGCCGCAGGGCCGGGGTCTCCTTCCAGGTAGGCCGCAGGGCTGGGGTCTCGGTTCGGGGTAGGCCGCAGGGCCGGGCCTGCTGAGTGCGGCCTACGGCGGAGGCGGGCCGGGAAGGAGTGGGGGGGGGGAGCCCGGGGCGGCCGGAGGGAGGGCGGGTGGAAGCTGGGAGGGGCCGGGGGTGTCGGGGGCGGGATGGCCCAGGAGGGCTGTTGGGGCGCGGGGTGTTGGGGACTGGCCTGGGGGGTGGGGGGGGGGGGGGTGGGGGGGGTGGGGGGGGGGGGGGGGGGAGGATCTCAGGAAGCCTGGACTGGGGGGTCCTGAGGTTTGTGGGGAGGGGTCTTAAGGAGAGCATGGGGTGGGATGCTGGGCTCTGGAGAGGGGCACAGCCCGGGGGTCCAGACCCTGCGGTGCAGCACCGTCCCACGTCCCCATCCCACAGGACCCCGCAGGCGATGGTGGAGCCCCCCAACTTCTCATGGGTGGCAGAGGGGAGGCTGGCGGGGCTGGCCATGCCACGAGAGCCGGGCCATTACCGTTTCCTGCTGGGCCGGGGCGTGAGGCATCTGGTGTCACTGTCTGAAAGGGCCCCCCCCACATCACGGCTGCTGTCCCGCGCTGCAGCTCCACCGATTCCGTGTGCCTGACTTCACCCCGCCGACACCCGGACAGATCCAGAGCTTCCTGCAGCTGGTGGAGGAGGCCAACGGTCGCGGGGAGGTACGGACTGGGGGGTGACAACGAGGGCGGTGGCAGAGGAGGTGATGCCAGGATGGGGGGGGTGATGTTGGGGTGGTTGGCACTGAGAGCGAGGTGTCAGCAAGAGGGAGGTGGCACCGAGGTGGAGGTGGCACCGAGATGGAGGTGATGCCAAGGATAGGGGGGTGGTGTTGGAGTGACCAAGAGGAGGGTGTCAGCAAGAGGTAGGTGACACTGAGATGGAGGTGACGCCGAGGCGGTGATGGTGGGGCGGTGCTGCCGGTGTGGGATACGTGATTCCACGGTGGGTGACACCACGAGGAGGATGTCACCGTGAGAGAGGAGACATCGAGGGGGTGATGATGGGGGGGTGACGCCAGTGTGGAGCGGGTGATGTCAGGGTGGGTGACAGCAGGATGGAGGTCGCACCTGGAGGGAGGTGACGCCATGGGGTGCCCGTGTCATGGCGCAGGCGGTGGCTGTGCACTGCATGCTGGGACATGGCCGGACGGGCACCATGCTGGCCTGCTACCTGGTGAAGACACAGAAGATGAGCGGCAGTGACGCCATCCGGGAGATCCGCAGGCTGCGGCCGGGCTCCATCGAGACACGGGAGCAGGAGCAAGCTGTCATGGAGTTCCACCGGCGCTTCAGGTACGTGCAGCCCCTCTTGGGGGGGGTCCCCGGGCCAACAGGGCCACGGCAGGCACAGCTGCAGGGCCAGGAGCCCAACTGAAACGTGGATCTGCCTCATTGTAGTGCTGGAGAGGACAGCAGGGAGGTGTGACTGTGAGCATCTCTACGAGCAGAGCGTGCTGCATGGAGGTGAGATGTTCCCTGTGAAGCTTTGCCCAGCCTGGCGGTGCCAGCGTTTGTCTTGTCGCCATTAAAGGGCTTCATGCTGCTCCTCTCCGCTTCTGTCTGGGGAACCAAAGGGCCACCAGAGACCCCCGCCTCCACCACGTCCCACCTTTGCTCCACGTTGACCCGCTGCCATCCCCAACCCCAAGCTCTTCAGCCTTCATCACTGCTTGGAACCCAACAGTGGCACCCCAAAATTGGGGATCCCGTGCCACAAGGCTCTGAGACTCTGCCATCCCCAGAGCTGGTCAACAGCCAACGCAGTGACGCAACATGGAGGGTGACAGCAGCTCCCCAGGGCCGTCCCGGGACGTGGATGCTTAAAGGGAAGCTTAGATGGAATTTAGGCATCTCCGTTCCAAAAGTCCAATCCTGAAAATCTCTTCTCAGCTGTTCCTAACCTTGGTGGCATTTAAATCCTAAGTGCAAGAAGCGTCACCGTCTCCCTTCCTGGGTGTGTGGCACCGTGCCGGGCGTGCGCTGCTCACTGGGTGCCAGCTCACCACCTGCACCCTGGGCTGGAGGGCCCTCACCTCCCCCCATACAGCTCCATGTCTCCAGATAGGATGGTGAAACCCCAAAATGCCATCGTGTTCCACCAGAAACGTCCCACCGTGGCGGTGGCACACAGTGGCTGGGGTCAGAGCTGGCAGGGATGGGAGGAGATGGCCGTGGGGATGGGGGCACCCCAGAGCGGTGCGGAGCAGCACTTGGTGGGGTCATCGCCTCTCCTTGGGGGCTTGGGGACGCGGTGGCACCCATGGGTGCCACTATGGCTCTGAGGAAACCACGGCACCACGTGGGGATGTGTGGGGACATCAAGGGATTCTCGTGTGCCAGCACCCAAAACAAGACATGGGTGGCTGGGGGGGGTGGAGGGAGGAGGATGTCCCATATGGAGGATGTGGGGACATGGAAGGGGTCGGGGGCAGTGCAGAATGGGCCTAAGCCCGCGGAGTCACAGCGCTCACATGGGACTGGGAGATGCAGGAAAGCAGCTTAAGAGCAGAATTATTTCCTTTAACTCCTCTTACTTTAGCTCTGTCCTTAATAATCTCCCGCGCTCTGGGGGCCGGGCCAGGCCGAACTGATGGGGGGGGACAGCGGGACCCCCACCCCAAGAGGGGGACTGCGATGGGGGTTTGGCCCCAGCACCCCTGCTGCGGTACTGCAGGGGTTGGAGGTGCTGTGCCACCAACCCGGCACGGACCCATCGGTGACACCATGGGGTCAGGACTGGGGGGCGTCCCCTCAGCATCAGAGCCCCCAGCCTGGCTCACAGCCCAGCTCCGGCTCAGGGTTGTGGGATGGGGACAAGGCTCTGGTGGCCGTCCCCTCTGTGGGGACACAGCAGGGGATTAAAGGGGTGACGGACGGGGTGGGAGAGGGCAACCAGAGAGCAGCAGGGTGGGGGCTGTCACGGGGGTGGCGTGTGCATGGCGTGGTGAGGAGCGGCACGGCTTGGAATCCTAGAATCATCCAGTCATGGATGTCCCCAGATTTAAGGGACCCGCAGAGATCATCCAGCCCTGCATGAGACCGCCCAAATTCAAGCCCTGTGGGTTGTCTGGCAGGTTTGGGATGCCACGACACAGCGTGCTGTGGGGCAGCGTGGCACGGGATGGGGTGGGATGGCTTGGCGTGCCGTGACACCGCATGGCACCCCATACCCCCACTGCCCCACCTGATGCCCTTTATTCCCACCCCACGTCCCCTCTGTCCAACTTTATGCCCTTTATTCCCACCCTACACCCTTTATTCCCACCCCAAATCCGCTCTGTCCCACTTTATGCCCTTTATTCCCACCCTACACCCTTTATTCCTACCCCACGCCCCCTCTGTCCCACTCTACGCCCTTTATTCCCACCCCAAATCCCCCCCGTCCCACCCTATACCCTTCATTCCTACCCCATGCCCTTTATCCCCACCCCGATCCCCCTCCCCTCCCCAGAACTACACTTCCCATCACCCCCCGCGCCCCTCTCCGTCCTCCCCTCCCTACCATTGGCCTCCAGCAAGCTTCCGTTACCCAGGCAACAGCCAATCAGAAGCGCCTCGTGGGCGTGGCCTAGCCGAGGTCCTCCCACCGCCGTTGCTTTGGCGGCGGAGCGGCGCGCTTCGGTTCTGCTTCGGTTCGGGCGATGAAGAACCGGCGGCCGTCCCCGGTTCGGGGCCGCGGGGAGCCCGGAAGAGCCCTGCTGAGCTCCGGCGGCGGTACCTGGTGACCTGCGGGCCGTTGGACCTGTGCTATGCGGTGGTGGCTCCGCGCGGCCTTCCTCAGCCTGCTCGCTGGGACCGACGGTACCGCATGGCCGGGCTGGGGCGGTTCGGTTCGGTTCGGTTCGGTTCCGGTCGTCAATTCTCGTTCCCGTCCCGGTGCAGGCGGCGGGCAGAGCGGGGCCGTGGTGGGTCGAGTCGGGGACAGCGCTGTGTTGGGCTGCGATCTGTTGGGAACCGAACCGAACCGGCCGCCGCTTTACGTCATCGAGTGGCTCCGGGTCGGGTTCGTCCTCCCCATCTTCATCAAATTCGGCCTTTATTCACCGCGAGTGGATCCGGAGTACATCGGTGAGGGATCGGGGGGGGGGGTGGGGGGCTCAGCCCACTTTGGGTCGTGGTTCCATTGAGGGCTCTGAAGCCCTGAGTTCAGCGCTCTGTGGGTTGTGGCTCTATTGAAGGCCTTCAACCTTCAGCCCCCTATGGGTCGTGGCCCCATTGAAGACCCCGAACCCCTGAGCTCAGCCCCCTAGGGGTTGTGGCCCCACTGAAGACCCCAAACCCCTGAGCTCAGGCCCCTATTGAGTCACTGCCCCATTGAAGACCCTGAGCTCGGCCCATTTTGGGTCGTGGCCCCATTGAAGACCCTCAGCCCCCTGTGGGTCGTGGCCCCATTGAAGTCCCACAGTCACTGAGTGTTGACCCCCATCATTCTCGGTCCCCAATGGGTCACAGTCCCCATAAAGTCATGAAGATGCTCGGCTCTGTCCCCAGTGGGTCCTTATGAGCACTGGGCTCTGTCCCCTATAATTGTGGTCCCCATGAAGGCCCCAAGCCCCCAGGCTGTGTCCCCTACGGATCGCAGTCACCATGGAGGGCCCAGAGCTCATGGTCTCCATCCTGTGTGGGTCACAGTCCCCTTCAAGGCTCTGACCCCTATGGGTTGTGGTCCCCATGAAGACCTGGACTCTGTACCCCATGCCTCATGGTTCCCATAAAGGCTCTGAGCCCCTGGGTTCTGTCCCCAGTGGGTCACAGTCCCCGTAAAACCCCGTCCTCTGTCCCCAAAGGCTCACAGTCCTCATAAAGGTCTGACCTTTGTCCCCAGTGGGTCACAGTTCTCCCCCATGGGTCGCAGTCCCCATGAAGGTCTGACCTCTGTCCCCCATGGCTCGCGGTCCCCATAGCCTGTCCAGAGCCCATGGCTTCCATCCCCAATGGCTCAGCCCCCATAAAGGCCTGTCCTCTGTCCCCAATGGCTCACTGTCCCTATAAAGGTCTGTCCTCTATCCCCCATAGGTCACGGTCCCCATAGCCTGTCCAGAGCCCAGAGCTTCCATCCCCAACGGCTCGCAGTCCCCATGAAGGCTCTGAGCCCCTGCCCTCTGTCCCCAATGGCTCGCAGTCCCCACAGAGGCCCCGCTGCCCCCGGTGGCCCCGAGGTTGTGCGTGGGGCAGGGATTTGGCCCTTCAGCAGCTCAGCAGCGGCGCTGCCCGGATTTGGAGCCTTGGCGTGGGAGGGCCGATCCCACAGAGTGCTGGTGGTGACAAGGAACCCCCCCCCCCCCCCGCCATTGACACTAAGCCCCACGGTGACAACACACCTGGTGACACCAAAGCCTCGCCGTGGGGCCCCACAGCTCCGGTTACCTGCAGAGCTCTGGTTTCCCTGTGGGCAGGCAGCAGGTGGGGCTTGGTCTCGTCCTTTGGCTTCGTCCCCAATGGTCCCCACTGTGTCACCAACTGGCTGCACCCAGGATTGACGCTGGGGGGTGAAGGGTGGGGGGGACACACCGAGCTCAGCCTGGCAGCCGCTGCTCCAAACGGGTACAACGGCTTCAGCGTCACCCCTGGAGCCCCTCGTGTCACCTGGTGTCACCCGAGCTTTCAGGGCTCAAGAGTGGGCTGCAGCCAAAGCCCTTTGGAGGGGAAATGGGGTCGTTTGCCCCCCCCGCCAGCTGCCGCCATCCCCCGCGGCGTCCCCTGCCTGGGGTCGCTGGTCCCCATCGTGGTCACCGCATCCCCCCACGGCGGTGGCCGCCGTCCCCCTTTGTGTCCCTTTGAATGGCGGTTGCCAGGGGCTGCCGGCGGGGAGGGCAGCGGCGGTTTTGTTGGTTTTGTTATCGGTGGGGGAGGAGGAGGAGTTGGGGCCGGCGCTGGGGGGGATTAGGGGCATCCCCTGCGCTCTGATCCGTGCCAAAGGGAGCTTTGTTTGGAGCCTGCTGTTCCCAGCACCCGGCTGTGGGGCTGCCCCACGCATCCCGGCGATGCCCTGGTTCCCATCCCTCCCACGGCCCCCATCACCTCCTGAGAAAAGCGAATTTGGGTGAGGCTGCGGGGAAGCCAAGGGCTGCACGTGGTGCCTTGCTGGGTTTGAAACTGCATTCCCCAAACTGCCCTACCCGGTCCTGCTTCCTCCCCCTCATCATCATCATCCTCGCCGGGCTCGTCTGGCCGGTGCAGCACCCACGTGGGGACCTTGGGGACACCAAACTCCCCCCAGCAAAACTCGTTTAATGGGAACCACTTGATAGAATGCTGCTCTGCTGTTTAACCCCCCCCCACCCTCGGGGGGGTGGCACTTATGGGGCTGAGCAGTGGGGGGTTTGGGGGTTCTGTGGTGCTGGCTGCACCCCGGCACCGCTGAGCCAATATTGCGCCGTGCGCCTGAGCCGATTACAGCTCTGATAATAGCATGGAGGATTAGGGGGCCGTGCTCTGCTTCTGCTCCTTCTCCTCCTCCTCATCCGTGGGGACAGTTTGGGGTGAGCACCCCAAAACACGGGGGTGGCTCCCATCGGTGGCTCAGTGGTGCTGGGTGCCACAGGGCGCCGCTCGGGGCTCTCCTGACCCCTCAGCACGGCAGGGAGGAGGAGTGCGGGGGTGACCGGGGCTTAGCAGGGCTCCTGAGGGTGAGCAGCTCTGATGGAGGGGGGGGAAGGTGGCTCTGGGGGACACACACGGCTGTCCCCAAGCAGTGCCATGTGCTCCTGGTCCTGCAGGTCGCGTGCGGATCGAGGAAGGTGCGTCGCTGCGCATCGACCTGCTGCGCGCTGAGGACCAGGGCTGGTACGAGTGCCGCGTGCTCTTCCTCGACCGACCCAGCGACGACGCCGACTTCCAAAACGGGACCTGGATCCACCTCACCGTCAATGGTAGGGATGGGCTGGGGGTCCTGCTGCTGAGCCCGGCTCTGAGTTGGGTGCTGGGATCCCGTTGTTGCCCCGTTCCCCTGCCTGGGTGCCTGTTGAGCGCCACCCTTTGAGCCGCCCCGTTCGGAGGGCAGCGCTGCTCCCATCGCCTTGGATCCCCCTCCAGACCCCTCGCTCTCAGGGCTGGGGCCAAATCTTCTCTTTGCCCACGTCTGAGAGCGCGTTTTTCTTCCCAGCACCCCCAACCTTTTCGGTGACCCCCCCGGCGTTTGTGGAGGTGCGGGACCGCGACGCGCTGAGCCTCACCTGCACGGCCGTGGGCAACCCGCAGCCCATCGTCAGCTGGAAGAGGAGCGACCTGGCCCTGCAGAGCGGGGACACAGTGCAGGTGAGCTCAGCGTGGCGCCAGCTGGGGGGAGGAGGCCCCCCATCCCACGTCGTCCCTCGGTTGTCCCTATTGGCGACGTTGCAGGTGAGGAACGGGACGCTGAGCATCGCCGCGGTGGAGCGCGCCAGCGCAGGCACCTACACGTGCCATGCATCCAGCAAGGAGGGCACCATCACCCACACAACCCGAGTGCTCGTGCAGGGTGAGTCCCCGGGGTCACCTCGGGGCTGTCCCCTCCTTGTGCTCCCACCCCCCAACCCTCACGGTCCCCTCTGCTTTGCAGGGCCGCCCGTCATCGTGGTGCCGCCGCAGAACGTCACCGTTAACGTCTCCCAAGATGCCTTCCTGGCGTGCCAGGCTGAGGCGTACCCAGGAAACCTCACCTACACCTGGTTCCAGGGCAGCAGCAACGTCTTCCACCTCAGGTACGCCGCAGAGGCACCGCTGTGGCCGTTGGCTCATGGAGGCAACAGGACTTTGCCCACAGCAGGCGCGGATCCGGGCACCTTTGGGTGTGATGGGGTGTGACACAGGGCTTCTCCCACCCTTGCTGTGCCTTCTTCCACCCCTTCATCCCCTTCTAGCCACCTCCAGGCACGGGTACGCATCCTGGTGGACGGGAGCCTCCTGCTCCAGCGAACCACCCCGGATGATGCGGGCAAATACACCTGCATCGCCAGCAACGGGCTGTGGAAGCCGCCTTCAGCCTCAGCCTTCGTCACAGTGCTGTGTAAGAGCCTTGGGGCGCCCTGTGGGGCTGCCGTGGGGTCCCTGACGCCTTCCCAGCACCCTTCTCATCCCCACAGACCCAGCACAGGTGACCACCATGCTCCCAGAAACCCACCTGCCCAAGGGGATGCGAGGCATCATCCGGTGCCCCACCAGAGCCAACCCCCCTCTGCTCTCTGTCAGCTGGACACGAGATGGGCGCCCGCTGGAGCTGGGCAAGGTGGGGCTGCGTTCCCCCACCCCGCGGCATCCCTGTGCCCCCTCGGCTTCACCCTCCTTCCCTTCTCCCAGTTCCCAGGCTGGTCCACGAGACCTGACGGCTCCATCGTCATCGCCACGGGGAATGACGATGCCCTGGGGCTGTACAGCTGCACCCCCTACAACAGCTACGGCACCGCCGGCGCGTCCCGACCCACCCGCGTCCTGCTCAAGGTGAGGATGAGGAGCGGGGATGGCAGCACGGCCCCGTCCTGCTGCCTGTTGCCACCATCCCCACGTGTGGCTTCTTCCAGGATCCCCCCGCCTTCACGGTGCGTCCCAAGGAGGAATATTTCCAGGAGGTGGGCAGGGAGCTGGTGATCCCCTGTGTGGCCCACGGGGACCCCCCACCCACCATCACCTGGGGGAAGGTAAGAGAGCCCAGCTGGGAGGTCGGCCTGGCTTTTGTCCTCCTGGGACGTCGTCTCTGGGATGGAGGAGGGTGAAGGTACTCCTGTACTCAGCTCTAGTAAGGCTGCACCTCGAGTGCTGTGTCCACTGTTGGGCCCTGCACTGCAAGAAAGGCATTGAGGCCCTGGAACGTGTTCAAAGGAGGGCAACAAAGTTGTGAGGGGTCTGGAGCACAGGGCTGATAAGGAGAGGCTGAAGGAGCTGGGAATGTTCAGCCTGGAGAAGAGGAGCTCAGGGGAGACCTCATTGCTCTCTATGACTGCATGAAGGGGGGCTGTGGTGAGCTGGGGGTCGGCCTCTGCTCTCGTGTCATCAGTGATAGGAGCAGAGGAAATGGTTTCAAGCTACAACAGGGGAGATTCAGGCTGGACATGAGGAAGAATTACTTTTCAGAAAGGGTGGTCAGCACTGCAATGGATGCCCAGGGAGGTGGGGGAGGCACCGACCCTGGGGGTGTTGAAGGAAAGGCTGGATGTTGTGTTGAGGGACGTGGTTCAGTGGGAGCTGTTGGGAATGGGGGAACGGTTGGACTGGATGAGCTTTGAGGTCTTTTCCAACCTTGGTGATTCTATGATTCTAAGGTGATGGGGAAGGAGGTGGTGGGGATGGGGTTGATGGGCGTGGAGATGAGGGGGATGGAGATGGGGCGAGGATAGAGATGGGATAATGAAGGAGAGGCGGGGATGAGGATGGAGATGGGACAGAGAATGGGAAACAGGGGTGGGGATGGTGGTGGAGGTGGGACGGTCACCACCCTCAGCGTCCCTCCACGCAGGTGGGCAGCGCAGGGCAGATCGGTGCCCAGGTGGACGGGAACAGCAGCCTCATCTTCCACCCGCTCGTCAAGGAGCAGCACGGGCTGTGGGAATGCACGGCCACCAACGCCGTGGCCAGCGTCAGCGCTGCCACCACTGTGCACGTGCTGGGTGAGCGGGGCGCCGTCTGCGACGCAGGGGGGGCAGGATGGCTGCACTTTGGGGTCCGACCCACGCGCTCTTCTCTCTGCCTCCGTGCCAGGAACCAGTCCTCACGCCGTCACCAACGTCTCCGTGCTCCCGCTGCTGTTGGCGGCCAACATCTCCTGGGAGCCAGGCTTTGATGGAGGCTACTTCCAAAGGTTCAGCGTTTGGTACACGCCGCTGTGAGTCCCTCTCTGGTGCCACCCGCTGCCCCCTCCCGTCCCTCGGCCGTGGCTCAGGGCTCCGTGTCCCCGCAGGGCGAAGCACCCACCCCGTGCCCACCACGATTGGGTGTCGCTGGCGGTGCCGCCGGGGGCTCAGCACCTCTTGGTGGAGAACTTGCAGCCAGACACGAGCTACCAGTTCAGCGTGCTGGCGCAGAACAAGCTGGGCAGTGGTCCCTTCAGCCAGATCGTCACCTCCGTGCCCAGGGGTGAGAGCAGAGCGCACGGCTCCCCTCAAAGCTCACCTAAAAGATGGCAAGCTTTCCTATTTGTTCTGCGTCCAGGCCTGGGGCCTCCGGCACAGGAAAGATGTGGAGCTCTTAGAGTGGGTCTAAAGGAGGGCATTGAGGTGATCAGAGGGCTGGAGCAGCTCTCCTGTGAGGAAAGGTTGAGGGAACTGGGCTTGTTTGGCTTGGAGAAGAGAAGGCTGGGGGAGACCGCACTGTGGCCTTGCAGTGCTTGAAAGGAGCAGATAAACAGGAGGGGAACGGCTGTTTGTGAGGGTGGATGGTGATGGGACAAGGGGGAATGGGTGTAAAGTGAGACAGGGGAGGTTGAGGTTGGATATGAGGAGGAAGTTTTTCATCCAGAGGGCGGTGAGGCACTGGCACAGGTTGCCCAAGGAGGCTGTGGATGCCCCAGCCCTGCAGGCATTGGAGGCCAGGCTGGGTTAGCAGCCTGGGCTGCTGGTTGGGGACCTGCACACAGCAGGGAGTTGGAACCAGATGAGCACTGTGGGCCTTTGTAACCCAGGCCATTCTAGGATTCTATGATGATTCTATGATTATGGATCCCTATGGCACCCTATGGCACCCTATGCATCCCTATGGCACCCTGTGCATCCCTATGGCACCCTGTGGGTTCTCTGGGCAGCCTGGGCTGCTGGTTGGTGACCCTGCACACACCAGGGGTTGGAACTGATGATCACTGAGGTCCTTTTCAACCCAGCCCATCCTGTTATTCTATGATTTCCACCCCGTTCTCGCCCACCCTTCTCTCCCCAGGCTTCCCAGTGACCACAGTGCCTCCGGAGCCGCCGGCCATCACCGTGCACATCCTCCTGTCCCCACCTCAGGCTCTGAGTGCCAACCAGACAGCACGGGGGGTCCTGCTCCGTTGGCAGCCCCCGGCGCAGCTCTCGGTGCCGCTGAGCGGTTACGCCTTGGAGCTGCGGCAGGAGCGGGGTGGTTGGGAGGTGCTGGAGCGCTCCATCCCCAGCACGGAGAGCCAGGTGTTGGTGCCAGGGCTCATCAAGGTGAGGATCTGCGTGGTGGGGGGGGGGTCTCGCCAAACAGGGGGTGCAGTAAGGAAGGCCCGATGGCGATCTCTGCCCCCACTTCTTCCCCCCCCCCCCCCAGGACGCCTTCTATGAGTTCCGCCTGGTGGCCTTTGCTGGCAGCTACATCAGCGACCCCAGCAACACGGTGAACGTCTCCACGGCAGGTGAGGGGCCGCAGCCACCCCCTGTCCCCAGGCAGGAGGCAGAAATAAAGATTGATGGAATGTTTTGGGTGGGAGGAGGCTCCCGAGGTCGTCTAGTTACAGCCGCCGTGCTGGAGGCAGGGGCATCTCCCGTTAGGTCAGGTTGCTCAAAGACCCATCCAGCCTGAGCGCCTCCAATGGAGTGGTTGGGTTGGAAAGGTCCTTACAGATCCAAGAGCCATGGAACGGTTGGGTTGGATTGGGTTGGAAAGGTCCTTACAGATTGCAGAGACATGGAATGATCAGATTGGGTTGGAAAGGTCCTTACAGATCGGAAAGGCATGGAGCAGTTGGGTTGGAAATGTCCTTACTGATCCCAGAGACATGAAACGGTTGGGTTGGATTGGGCTGGAAAGGTCCTCTCAGTTCCCAGAGACATGGAATGGTTGGGTTAGAAAGGTCCTTACAGATCAGAAAGGAGTGGAACAGTTGGGTTGGATTAGGTTGAAAAGGTCTTTACAGATTGCAGAGACGTGGAATGATCAGATTGGGTTGGAAAGGTCCTTACAGATCCCAGAGACATGGAATGGTTGGGTTGGATTGGGCTGGAAAGGTCCTCTCAGTTCCCAGATGTATGGAATGGTTGGGTTGGAAGGTTGGGTTGGGTTGGAAAGGTCCTTACAGATCCCAGAGACACAAAATAGTTGGGTTGGAAAGGTCCTAACTCACAAAATCCCTCCATTGCTCTTTATTTTTACCAACCTTGTGCCGTTACAGACAGCCCACGCTGCACTGATCCCTATGGAAAGCTTTTAGCAAAGCACAAACCTCCTTAAAAGCACTCAGGGCCGCACTCTGTGCCACTCATTGATTCGACCACTTAAAAAGGAGCACAGTGGCACTTTGTAGGACATTGCAGTGGCCCATGAGAGCAGTTTGGTCAGCGGGGGCTTTGTGTGCAAGGATTTGACCCCTTGCATTCCCACGGGCTGAGATTTCCCCCCCAGCCTGCAGCCTTTCTGTTTAATGGGCGCCCAAGGGAGCAGCCGAGCTTTTGCCATCCGCGCTGCGGCGCCGGGGGGGGGGCTGAGCCAACGCATCTCCCACCCA
Organism: Lagopus leucura; assembly: GCF_019238085.1. NCBI lineage: Eukaryota > Metazoa > Chordata > Aves > Galliformes > Phasianidae > Lagopus > Lagopus leucura. Next base: position 17,624 of record NW_024964605.1, read on the forward strand.
ACGCAGGGATGGAGGTGTACCCAGCCCGCACGCAGCTCCCCGAGCTGCTCCCACAGCCCGTGCTGGCCGGGGTGATCGGTGGGATCTGCTTCCTCAGCGTGGCCATCATCTTCAGCACCACGGCCGCCTGCATCATGAACCGACGGCGCGCCGCGCGCATCCGCAAACGGCAGCGAGGTAACGAACCCCACGGAGGTGTGGGGAGGGGGATTTCAAGGGGGGGGGGGGGGGGTGGGGGGCTGTGTGTGCACTGCTGTCATCTCATCGCCACGTCTCGTCCCCCCCCGTTGTGTTCTCATGGCCTCCAGATCCACCGCTTGTCTTCTCCCCCCGCAAGAAGCTCCCAGCCGCGCAGTAAGTCGTGCCCCACATCTCACCGCTCTCTCCCCACGTCGTCGCTGGGTTTGGGGCAGGGAATTGGGCTCGGGGTGGCACCCGTGGATGCTCCGCTTTCTGCTTTTTGGAGGTTTTGGTTTAAAGAAAAGCAGACGGCGCGCAGCAGCCATTGGAATCCCTACCATTTAACGGGGAGGCATCGGATGCTGCAACCGCAGCCATTCTCTTCTCCTTCCAGCCCTTCTCACACCTCTGATAGCCCAACCAGCACGGCCAAGCTAAAGCTGCAGCCCTCCCCGTGCCCCAGCCTGCGTCGAGCTCTGCTGTGGGGTGAGAAGGCCGGCACCAGCCTGGGGCTGAGCATCGCGGGGGGGTCGGGTGCCGGCTATGCCCTCTATGAGAGCCACGTTGGGGAGCACGTCCCACTGGAGCGCATCCGCCGTGGCCCCGATGGCCGCTTCGTGGTGGAGAGCACCGAAAAGCCGCCCCCCCAGCAGGACCCCCCCTCTGCACGTCTCCAAGAAACGGAGCCCATTTGGCACAAGGAGGTGGCGTTACGCCCTCGCCCCCCCGGAAATCCCCCAGTGCCCTCCGGTCGCCGGCGGGGTCGATATTTTGGATACGGCAGCAGCAGCCCCGTGGATGAAGGCGCCGCTCTGTGCATCCTCGACGTCAGCCCTGTGGCCTCTCCTGCCACTCTGCCTTACAGCCCCGACCCCCCCAGTGACCGTTGGGACTCGTTGCCCCCCCTTGGCAGCCCCCCGGACTCCGACACCCCGCAGCGGACCGCGTCCCCCCCGCCCCAAAGCAGCATCCTGCAGTACCTCAGCCTGCCCTTCTTCAAGGAGATGTGTGTGGATGGTGACTGGCCCCCCCCCGAGGAACCACAGCAGCCCCCCGCGCCCCCCCAGCAGCAGCCCGAGGGGGGGCAGGACTGCGTGGAACCATGTGCCAAGCTCCCCCCGGCCCCCACCCTCCTGCAGCCCCCCAAGGTGCCACTGGGTCCCATTAAGGCCTCGCTGCCCGGCCCCCCCCCTATGGCCGACCCCCCCGGAACCAACCCGCCATGCCCCCC
>NW_024964605.1:19134-19681 GCF_019238085.1 Lagopus leucura
CCCCCCCCTGAGAAGCTGCCCCGGGGCAGCCTGACCAGCCAAAGCAGCGGCCGTGGCAGCGCATCCTTCCTGAGGCCCCCCTCGTTCACAGCATCCCTGGGGGGGCCCGGCCCTGGAACCCCCCCGGGGGATGGGAGCAGCTGGAAGGTGGGCACCGAGCCGGTCCCCAACATGGGGGGGAAAAGGTGAGGATGGGGACAACGGGGGGATGATGGTGGCGTTTGGGGGTGGGATGGGAACAGCAGTGACACTTGGGGACGGGAATGATGGTGACAAGGGGTGATGGTGGCACTTGGGGGTTGGGGCAATGGAAATGATGGTGGCACTTGGGATGGGGTCAGCAGTGACAGTTGAGCTTGGAGACAAGGGGATGACGGTGACATTTGGGAGTGGGGACAAGGACAAGGGGCTGCCCGATGGGTACTGAGCATGGGGACGGGGAGGTGGTGACACCTGGGCATGGGGTTGGGGCATTGGGAATGAATGGTGACGTTTGGGGGTGGGATGGGGACAGTGCTGACACTTGGGAAAGGGAGTGATGGTGACA
>NW_024964606.1:0-218 GCF_019238085.1 Lagopus leucura
ATAGATAGGGGCAGCCACCCCACTGCAGTGCCACCCCATAGATAGGGGCACCCACCCCATGGCAGTGCCACCCTATAGATAGGGGCAGCCACCCCACAGCAGTGCCACCCCATAGATGATAGGGACACCCACCCCACAGCAGCACCACCCCATGGGTTGGGGGCACCCACCCCACTGCAGTGTGACCCCATAGATAGGGGCACCCACCCCACGGCAGT
>NW_024964606.1:318-1055 GCF_019238085.1 Lagopus leucura
GGTCTTCATGGGGTACAGGGCTATGGGGGACACACACACACGGGATGCTGAGGGCTTGGGTGGCACTGGGGGGGGGGGGGGGGGGACGGGGGGACCCCCTCCCCACCTTTCAGCCCCACTGACGGTTTGCCGGGGGCCCAGATGTGGCGGTGGGCGCCCCGCTGGGGGCCGAGGACCGGCGGGGTTTGGTGTTCATCTACAGCGGGGGGGGGCGCCGGGCTGCACCCCAACCCTGCCCAGGTGCTGAGGGGGCAGTGGGCGCCCGGCCGCAACCCCGACTTCTTTGGGGCCGCCCTGCGTGGGGACACCGACCTGGATGGCAACGGATACCCGGGTGAGGAGCTGGGGGGGGGCAGCGGCGGCGCCCCATAAGCCCTATAGATCTTAGGGGGCGCCCGGCCCCATGGGTGCCGCCCCATAGGTGTCCCATCCCAGGTGTCCCATCAGCATCGTGGAACAGCCGGCCCCATCTGTGTCACCCCATAGCCGTGAGCAGCCACCCTTTGGCAGTGCCACCCTATAGATAGGGGCAGCCACCCCACTGCAGTGCCACCCCATAGATAGGGGCACCCACCCCATGGCAGTGCCACCCTATAGATAGGGGCAGCCACCCCACAGCAGTGCCACCCCATAGATGATAGGGACACCCACCCCACAGCAGCACCACCCCATGGGTTGGGGGCACCCACCCCACTGCAGTGTGACCCCATAGATAGGGGCACCCACCCCACGGCAGT
>NW_024964607.1:0-296 GCF_019238085.1 Lagopus leucura
TGGGGCAGCTCTCTATGGGGCAGCTATGGGGTATCTATGGGGCAGCTATGGGGCTCGCTATGGGGCAGCTCTCTATGGGGCAGCCATGGGGCAGCTCTCTATGGGGCAGCTCTCTATGGGGCAGCCATGGGGTATCTATGGGGCAGCTATGGGGCAGCTCTCTATGGGGCAGCTATGGGGCAGCCATGGGGCAGCTATGGGGCAGCTCTCTATGGGGCAGCTCGCTATGGGGCAGCTCTCTATGGGGCAGCTCTCTATGGGGCAGCCATGGGGCGGCGCTGACTCCCCTGCCCCCC
>NW_024964607.1:396-1941 GCF_019238085.1 Lagopus leucura
GGGGGGGCGCAGAGGGGAGGCGGGGTTGTGGGGTCACGTGGGGTCGCTGCTGACACTGGGACTTCGTGCAGGTCAGAGGTCACGGGGTCGGAGGTCAAGGGGCACGGGGTCACCGGGGGGTCACAGGTCACCAGGGTTCCTACTGACCCTTACTGGTCTATACTGGTCTGTATTGATCCGTACCGGTCCATACTGGTCCGTACTGGTTTCCATTGATCCATACTGGTCCGCACTGCTCCTTGCTGGTCTGTATTGCTCCATACTGGTTTGTATTGCTCCATACCAGTCCGTACCAGTCCCTACTGGTCCCTACTGGTCCATACTGGTCCATACTGCTCCATACCGCTCCATACCGGTCCCTACTGGACCTTACTGGTCCATACTGGTTTGTATTGCTCCATACTGGTCCATACTGGTCTGTATTGCTCCATACTGGTCCATACCGGTCCCTACCGCCCCGTACTGGTCCCTACTGGTCCCTTCCGGTCCCTACCAGTCCCTACCAGTCCATACTGCTCCATACCGGTCCCTACTGGTCCATACTGCTCCATATCGGTCCATACTGGTCCATACTGGTCTGTACTGGTTTGTATTGCTCCGTACTGCTCCATACCGGTCCATACCGCTCCATAGTGGTCCCTACTGGTCCCTACTGGTCCGTACTGGTTCCTATTGCTCCATACTGCTCCATACCGGTCCATACCGCTCCATACTGGTCCCTACTGGTCCGTACTGGTCTGTATTGCTCCCTACCGGTCCCTACTGGTCCCTACTGGTCCGTACTGGTTTGTATTGCTCCATATTGCTCCCTACTGGTCCGTACTGGTCCCTACTGGTCTGTACTGGTTCCTATTGCTCCATACCACCCCATACTGGTCCCTACTGGTCTGTATTGCTCCCTACCGGTCCCTACTGGTCCCTACTGGTCCCTACTGGTCCCTACTGGTCTGTATTGCTCCCTACCGCTCCCTACCAGTCCCTACCGGTCCCTACTGGTCCGTACTGGTCTGTATTGCTCCATACTGGTCCATACTGGTCCATACTGGTCCGTACCGCTCCCTACCGGTCCCTACGGTTCCGTCCCGGTTGCAGGTGAGCGGCACTGGCTGTTCTCGGAGGCGGAGCTGCAGCCCGGTTACCCGCGCCCCTTGCAGGACCTGGCGCAGGGGCTGCCCAGCCGTGTGGACGCCGCCCTCCTCTGGCTGCCCAGCGGGGCCACCTACTTCTTCCGGGGCGACAAGTGGGTGCTGCGCCCTGCCAGGACCTGCGGGGGGCTTTGGGGGGGGGGGCTTTAGGGGGGGCTTCGGGGCCTGCTCCGGGCGGTGTGGGGGGTTTGAGGGCTTTATGGGGGCTTTTTAGGGACCTTCCAGGACCTTTTCAAGGGTTTTTTGGGGTCTTTTGGGGCCTTTTGGGGCCTTTTTAGGGACCTTCCAGGACCTTTCGGGGGGTTTTTTGCTGTCACCTCTTCACCCCACAGCGCTGCCCCATAGGGAACCAAACCCCATAGGGACCCCATAGTGCTGCCCCATAGGGACCCCGACCCCA
>NW_024964607.1:1951-2165 GCF_019238085.1 Lagopus leucura
CCATAGGGACCCCATAGGGACCCCATAGTGCTGCCCCATAGGGACCCTGACCCCATAGGGACCCCAACCCCACAGGGACCCTGACCCCATCAGACCCCGACCCCATAGGGACCCCGACCCCATAGGGACCCCAACCCCATAGGGACCCCGACCCCATAGGGACCCCAACCCCATAGGGACCCCATAGTGCTGCCCCATAGGGACCCCGACCCCA
>NW_024964608.1:0-1895 GCF_019238085.1 Lagopus leucura
GCGTTGTGATCAAGGCTTTGGGTATTCTGATCTTGTGAAGGCTTTTGAGAAACTGGGTATGTAGGCTCCTGATGGAGCCCAACTGAGCAAGCCGGGCACACGTGTGCTGGGGAACAAGCTCTCTGGAATGATTGCCAAGTCTTTAAACAAGGTCCAAAGAGGCAAGAGAGTGGAATTCAGTGTGGCAGAGAAGGGCTGAGGGATGTTGTCACTGTGGGAGATTGCAGGGAAAAACCTCTGAACTGTCCTATAGGATCATACAGGGACTCCTCAGAGAAGGTCATGTTGCCAATACCCCATCCAAAATCTTCTTGCACCCTCTAGGGGTAACTGCACTTGCTGCTTCCCTGAAGTGCCTGTAGACCAGTGTGCATAGCGTGGGAAATGAGCAGGATGAGCTGGAGATCTGTGTACACACCTTAGAAGTGATTCTTTCTGCACAAGCTGGCAGCTCAGCACTTGCCTCCAATGGTAGTGCTGTTTTGCGTGAAACGCTGTGAGAATCCTTCTTTGTTTTTTTTTTTGTTTTTTTTTTTGTTGTTGTTTTGTTTTGTTTTTTGGCTCAGAGCTTGCTTCCTGAGGTATTTCTTGTGATCAGACTGACTTGTCTAAAAGATGAGTGATGGGTGCTGTTGTATGGCAGTCAACATCACTGTGTGGACAATTTTAGCTGTTTGCCTTCAGAAGATAGTGCTCAGGACTGTTTATTGGCGGAAGACCTAGCGTGTGAGCAAATAACTCCTGTTTGCTATGGAAGACTGGGGGACGATGCCATTGCATCCTGTGAAGGCAAGGCCAGGAAGATAGGAACAAAGGAATTTGCTGCTGAGATCCCAGAGCCAGAAGCTGCCACTCCAAGGAAAGCTGACTCAACCACTTTGGATTGAAGCTGTCGCTCCAAAGACACCTGACTCGACCACCTTGAAAGCACTGGAAAGGGGCCATCATTCTCGTCGTGGTCATCATCAATAGAACGACTCTGCCTGATGACCCACCACTACTGAAGAGCAAAGACTGAACTACGAACCTCGCTGGATCCACGGTGGTGACTATCTCCCTCGTGCTTCCTATAAAGACTCCTTGCTTCTTCTTTCCCATCTTTCCTATCGCCCTCCTTCCCCATCACCCTAATTCGTAATAGTGTCCGTCCTCCCCTTCCCCATTTCCCTAATTAAGATTTGTAATAAACTGGTCGGACCAACATTTGAACCGTTGTTTCTTAATCTCATGCCGGGTATATAGATAATAAAAGAACCTCCTCTCCCTGCAATAAATTGGAGCAAGACAAATGCCCAGCTGGACTCTGTGATCAGTCCATACTGTTGTATCACAAGGAACAACTAGTGAAACTGCAAAACCATCAGAGTAAGGCAATGCCAGGTGAGTGCCAGTGTAGGAGTTGAGGTGAGTGTCTGCACCCTGCAGGGAAAAGGAGGCGAGCGTAGGACTGCATGGAACAGCCTCTGGTGGAGATGGCCAACAGCACTGGCAAGGCTGAAGGGATCTGACAGAAAACCAAGGTCTTTGTCCTCTAGGATGTGGCAGCTGTGTCTGCTGCTGAGTCTCAAGAGGGTACACGTTGTCCTCGTGCCATGGGGGCCTCCTTGCCTCCTTACAGCCCTGTAGGGAGGCCAGTAGGTGTGCTATCATTCTCGCTCACAGAACACTCTACACCCGCGTCCCACTGACCATGTGAGAGCCTTGGGCCATCAGGGAGGGACAGGACCACCCTTCCCAGAGGCTGCAGCTATGGCCCTACCCTTCTGTTGCATCAGGCATATCATGGGCTTGCCTCACTCTCAAAGCACCTGCACAGGGCCTTTGCCTGCTGGGAATCACGACCTCCAATTATCTGCTCTAACATGGATGTGGGGAGGCTTTGTTGGTAATGGCTC
>NW_024964609.1:0-6145 GCF_019238085.1 Lagopus leucura
GGGGGGGCGCTGCCGCCCGACGCTCCGCGCTGAGCCGCCGCCGAGGCCGGCCGGCAGGGGGCGCTGCAGCCACGGGCCCGGCTCCGCGCGCGCGTCCGGTGCCGCCCCGGGAGCGCGCAGCGCATCGGCACGGGGCGGCGCGGCTCTGCGGGACCGCGGAGGGCGTTCGCGAGTCACGAAGCCCCGGCGCCAACGCCACGGAGCCCGCCCGGCCCGGGGCCGCCGTCCCCCAAACCCTCCGTCCCCCATCGGTGCCATCGGCCTCCCCCGCCCCCCGGGACGCGACTCCTCAGCCTTTGTGCGCCGCCGTGCGCCGCGCTCCCCGTCCCGCAGGAGCGCGCAACACCCGCGCTGCTGTAATCCGCCCAACATCCGCCTCCACGACACGGCAACACAGCAGTGTTTTCGCCGATTAGCTTGTTATAAAGCAAAGGGTTCCATATGCCGCAGTATCGGCGTAAACCCCCGGCGCCGCTCACGCAGCACGAACAAAAGACACAACTGACGCACGGCAATAACGGCCGGTGAACCCCGGCTGCTGCGGACGGCGGTCAGGCGGCCCTGCGCCGCGGTGAGGCACGGCACGGCGCGGCGCTGCGGCAGCGAACATCTGGTTCCGATTAACAGAAGGACGTGAGAGGCCGAGGAACAGCCGCACGGAGCGCCGTGCTGCCGGCTGCCATCCGGCGCTGCTGCGGGGTGAGGCCCCGGCACGGGAAAGGCAGCGCTCCTCCGGGGTGCCGACGTCGGGCACGGAGACGCAGGGAGGTTTTGCTGCAGGACGATCGCAGCGTGGGACGGCTGTGGTCACGGCTCCGTCCGACGGAGTGGCACGAAGGGGCGCAGGGCCCATCTGACAGCCTGGAAACAGGGCTGAAGGGCCTCTTTTGGGTCCTGGAGCGCCTCCCATCACCGCTTACAGCAGCAACGATCCTCTTAATCCAGCAGCAGCGGAGGAAGTGAGAAACGGAAACAGAGCAAAGGGGTGAACGCAAGGGACGGACGGTGCAGGAATAGGATGCAGTGGGCAGGTGAAAGCACCTGGAGGTCACGAGGAGACAAAACCTCCCTGCCACCCCACTGCACTGCACCCAGAAACCACATTTTCTAGAAATGCAAACCCACTTCTGTGCAGAACAGAGCGCAGAGCTCAGCAGCAATAGTTTTAGGAAAGGAAACAGAGCTCTGGAGGTGGTGCATCGCCGTGCACCAAGGTTACAACAGAGCTGTGGGTGAGAACATGCGTGGCACTGAACAGACACTGTGGGTCCTGGAGCAGCAGAACTGCCTGCAGCCCACTGCAGCCCACCCTGCAGCCCTTCCCCAGCCTCAGCCCCGCTCCTCACTGCTGCCTGCACGAGGCAATGCACAGCAAGCTGAACGCCTGCAGCATCGGGCACCAGCAGCCTCATTCTGCAGAGAACTGAGGTGTCTGGACAGCCTGAAAGCATTTTGTACAGCGAAAGGGGAAGATGTGTTTGAGGTGAGAGCAACAGCTGAGCATCGGGCTGCTCAGCAGATTCCGTGCTCTGAGCGCTGCGGGGCAGTGCCGCCTCTGCTGGGAGCTCCCAGGCTTCGTGCCAGCCCCGGTTCTGGGTTCTGATGGCTCCTAAGGGATACTGAGAGCTTCCACGAAGGGGCGGCTGGTGGATGAGGACGTGTCCCTGTGACGAGCGGGCAGCCGGGGCTCCTATGGAGGTGTGGTTTGACAGCCGTGCTCTGCACTGAAATGGGAGCGCAGGAAATCACAGCAGCACTGCTGGGCGCAGCGCCTGCAGCCACACGTCAGTGAATGCACAGCTTGTGCTGCTCCTGCTCCTGCCCACACCTGTGCTGACCGCTTTGAGCCTCTGAGCTCAGCAGGGCTCTGAGTCAGTGCCACCTTCCTCAGACAGAGCCTTTGCACCCTGCTCTGCTCGCACCCATCCCCACCCCCAGGACAACCACACCAAGTCCCCTCACGCAGCCTCAGCGAGGCCTCGCTCCCAGCCCTGCCATCCCACAAAGCAGGGCGGCCCAGGCCCAGCGGCTTCCAGGTACTGAGCTCCCATCATCAGCATCCACAGCCCACGGCGGTGCCTGGGCTTCCAGCAGAGCTGAGCAGAGGCAGAAACGCAGTGAGGGGGATGGAGAGGGGCAGCGATGGGGCTCCAGCACTGCGTGCTGCTCCAGTCCGACCGCAGCTCAACCTGACGCAGCGTAACCCAGCTCACACAACCACGAGGTCACCCCACCTCTCCCAACGCAGCCCACAGCGCAGCCCCCACCTGCAGCCCCTCCGCGCTGACAGCAGTCAGGAGCTGACGATTATTTTGCACATCAGTTCCTGAAGCCTCGCAAATGGCCAGCAGTGACTCCAACTGTTCTGGATCCTGCGCCGTTGCTCCCAGAATAGAAAAGTAACCACAATCCCTGGCCAAGTCCTGGCTTGTTAATTAAGCTTTCTTTTGTACAGGCAGCCAGCCCAGCCTTTCAAAGCTCTCCCTCACCGCTCGGCTCTTTCCAGCCCTAAAGCAGCTCGCTCTCAAGCCAGCTACATAAATGCAGCACAAACGAGGCCGGTGAGCCCTGAGCAAGGCAGCGCCCACCCGTGCCTCATCCCACAGACCCCAGCCCGGCTGCAGGACCCACCAGGACCTGGGGTCCCCCTGCTCCTTCCAGGACCAGCAGGGACAGGGATGTGCCCACAGCTGGCGGCTGCTGGGGCAGCAGGGCAGGCTGCTGAGCAGCCCCACAGCGCCTGCAGGCACAGAGCACAGAGCCACTCACATTGGAAAGGACCTCCACGACCAAAAAGCCCAACGTGCCCGGCTGCCAGCAGGGTGCCAGGAGGTGACTCTCAGCCAGAAGTAGACGAGCAGCTCCCATGCAGTGCTGTGCATGCAGTGTGCTCCTGAGTGAGGCAGTGTCTGTGCAGTGAGTGAGCACGGAGTTATGGGCTGCGTTAGGAGCTGTGTGCAGAAAGGCCGTGCTGAGATGGAAAGGCAAACGCACGTTCATGGGCAGGAGGCTCTTGCAACAAAAATAATCGTAGAATCATAGAGCCATAGAACGGCCTGGGTTGCAAAGGAGCACGATGCTCATCCAGTTCCAACCCCTGCTGTGTGCAGGTCGCCAACCAGCAGCCCAGGCTGCCCAGAGCCACATCCAGCCTGGCACTGAATGCCTGCAGGGATGGGGCATCCACAGCCTCCTTGGGCAACCTGTTCCAGTGCCTCACCACCACCTTGTTTAGACTCAGTGTTGCTTTCTTGCGAGCAAATTCATCAGCCATCTATTCTGTATAATGGAGAGAGATGGAACCATGACCTGGGCTCCTGGTGCTGCAGCCCCACCGCCAGCTGCACCCCCATCCCTCATCCCACTGCTGTGCCCACCCAGACCCTGCAGTCCCTGGCTGCCAGCCCTCACTGTGAGTCACACAGAGAGCTGAGGGACGCCCTGCTGTCCCCCTGTGGCACCACAGAACGACGCAATCATTCAGGGCAGAGAAGACCTCTGAGATCCCCAGCTCCAGCCCATCCCACTGTGCCCACTGCCCGCATCCCCCAGCACCACATCCCCACAGCTCTGGGCATCCCCAGGATGGTGACCCCCTACCCCCGGGCTGCTGTGCCAGTGCCCGACTCCTCTGTGGGGAAGAAATCGTTCTTAGCACCCAACGTGACCCCCCATGATGAATGTCAGACCATCCCCTCTCATCCTAACAGCAGTGCTGACGGCACTCAGCACCCCGGTGCGCCCACCTCACACCACAACCAACACCAACACGGCTTTCCAGGCCAGGGCTGGACCCCCTCGCAGGCACAGAGCAGTGCAGCACTGCCCAGGAGCAGCCCTAGCACCTGTCCCTGATCCCAGGGGACGTGCACAAGGACCAAACACCAACCACAGATCAAACAAACCAAGCTGTGGCTTTCTGCCTGCGTTCCCACCGCGCCCCAGAGGCTCTGCTGTGACCGCAGACACCTCAGAGCGGAGCGTCGCTTCCTCCCCAAAGGCAGCTACTGGTGCCACGGCCCCCAGCCCCAGGGGAGCCGTTCTGTGCCACACAGCGTTCCCTGCTGAGAGAAGTTCATGGGGAGCCCTCGGGGCTGACCGCAGAGTGCAGCCCACAGCCCCAGCACAGCTTCCTGTGTGGCCGGGGCAGGAGGTGGCGCTGGGTGGCACGGCTCTGGAACTGGGGCAGATGTCATCAGAGCTGATGTGAGAAGCAGGACGGACAGCTGTGCACACTGTGCCCAGCAAGGCAGCCCTTACCCAAGCAGCAGAGGGACAGGGAGCTTCTGCCGTTCTCTGCGGACACTGAGGGCTGTGTGACGACACAGCAGCCATCCCTCCTCCATGGCAGAGTCCATGTTGCTCCCACCTCCCAAAACGGGGCCAGGATGGTGCAAAACTCCAGTGGAAACCCAGCTGGTATCATTTTCATATAAACTCCATACCGAGAGCCTAATGAATCCATCTTACACCTTTCATACCGACCTGAAATTGTTCTGTCTTCTTATCAGGAGGCCGCCCATAGAACCACAGAATTACTGAGGCCAGAAAAGACCTCTGGGGTCCCCAGCCCCAACCCAGCCCCACCACCCCCACTGGATACTGGCCCCAGTATCCAACCCGACCCTCCCAGTGCAACTCCATCCGAAACCAACCTCAATCCAGTGCAAACACATCGCTCACACACACAGCTGGACGAGGCAGCTGTGCCCAACAGCTGCCATCCATGCTCTGAGAACAGACCCATCGAGCACAGAGCAACCCCACAGCACAGCCCTGCTGGGCTTAGGCTGCTGATGCACCTCGTTCCATTGCTTCACTCACTGCTTTGGTTTATGTTCAGTAACGTCCACTTTTTCACCATTAGCAATTAAATATACATAACAACCTTCTCGTCCCAAGGAGCCCCTCCTCTGTGTGCCATTAATGGAGACATCTGGAAGTCCTGGGCACAAACCAGAAGCACTGCAGGGAGACCTCACTGCTCTGTCTGAATCCTGAGAGCTTGGAGTGAGGTTGGATCGGCCTCTGCTCCAGTAACAGCAATAGGGTGAGAGGGGGTGCTCCCATGTTGTGCCCAGGGAGGTCAGGATGGACGTTGGGAACAATTCCTTCTCCAAAGAGCCAGTGGGCACCGGCACAGCTGCCCAGGGGGTGGGGGGTCACCATCCTGGGGGTCACCATTGGGAGATGTGGTCAGTGGGCACGGTGGGGATAGGCTGGGGATGGGCATGGGAATCTCAGAGGGCTTCTCCAGCCTTAGAGCCTCTGCAGTGTGCTGACATTCACTCCATGGTTGGATGCCCACCAGTTCAAGCTGTCTGTGCCTACAGCCTGGAGGAGTCAGCTCCGTGCTGGGCAGAAGCCCTGTGAGCACACAGCAGCGTTCTGCACACAGCAGTGCAGGCAGTGCTCAGCCCTCTGTGCACCCACCCTTAAAGTCCATCCTGCTGACAGCAAACAGCAGCTGCAGGACCAGAACTTCCACCCAGGAAAGGCCAACGGGGCACAGCGCCAGCCCACGTGCAGCAGTGGCACAGCCATGGCACGCAGCAACAGCCAGCAGGGCAGCAAACAGGAAACTCAGGACGGGCTCCATGAGGAACAGCAGCTGGCTGGGAGCATAAAGAGTGCATTGAGGTGGGGCTGCATGGAGGACGGCTCTCATTAGCAGCCTCTGCTCAGAGTGCAGAGCACAGCACTGAGCACAGCACTGAGCACTGCACTGAGCACAGCACTGAGCACAGCACTGAGCACAGCATTGGGCACTGCACTGAGCACAGCACTGAGCACAGCACTGAGCACTGCACTGAGCACAGCATTGAGCACAGCATTGAGCACAGCATTGGGCACTGCACTGAGCACAGCATTGAGCACAGCATTGAGCACAGCATTGAGCACAGCATTGGGCACTGCACTGAGCACAGCACTGAGCACAGCACTGAGCACAGCATTGGGCACTGCACTGAGCACAGCATTGAGCACAGCATTGAGCACAGCATTGAGCACAGCATTGGGCACTGCACTGAGCACAGCACTGAGCACTGCACTGAGCACTGCACTGAGCACAGCATTGAGCACAGCACTGAGCACAGCATTGAGCACAGCATTGAGCACAGCACTGAGCACAGCATTGAGCACAGCA
>NW_024964610.1:0-3150 GCF_019238085.1 Lagopus leucura
GAACAGAAATACCTACTTGGAAGGTCTTAATATATTTCATGAAGCAAAACCTTTTATTTAGCCTGTTAATTCAGAGTCTCAAAGGAGACCTATAGAAAGCCTTGCAAGAATCTAAACTGTGAAACATAAAATTGTGTATGGAGTAAAATATTGCCTCATTCATGCAGTTGAGCAAAACCAAAATCTGTCCTACACATGCAAATTGGTTGAACCAGAGAAATACAAACCCCAGTTTTTTAGCAATGCTTGGTGAAGTCTCATACCTGAAGTGCTGGAATATTTTGGAATATTCCTTAGTCAGTCCTTTTTTTCAACAATCAATCAGTCCTTTCAATCAGTCCTTTTTTTCAACAACTGTAGCAATACACAGCATAACTATGAAGTGATAAAATGATTGAGTTCAAACAAGTCAGTGAAGGGTTGTCTGATCTGAACATCTGCAAGGCCTTTGATGTGGTCTCATTTCACAACCTTATCTCTACACTGGAGAGTTATGGATTCAAAGGGTGAACTATTTAGGGGATAAGGAATTGATTCAAAAGTCACAGCCTGTGGGTTGTGGTCAACAGGTGGAGGGTGGTGAGGAGTAGCGACTTCCAGTAGTATCTCTTGGGAGTAGTGCTCTCTAACAACTTTATTAATAGACATAGATGATGGGATCAAGTGCACCCTCAGCAAGTTTGCGGACAACATCAAGTTAAGTGGTACAGGTGATACAACAGAAGAAAGGGATGCCACCTGGAAGGATTTGAACAGGCTTGAAAATTTTTCCCGCAAGAAAGTAATGACGTTCAGCAAGATCAAGTGCGAAGTGTTGCACTTGGTCTGTTGCAGTCCCAGACGCACATACAGACTGGGAGAACTCCTTGAGAGCAACTCTACTGAGAAGGACTTAGGGGTCCTGGTAGATGGAAAAGATAACCTGAGCCAGCAATTCGTACTTAAGGCCTGGAAGGCCAACAGTATCCTGGGCTGCATCAAAAGAGAGATGGCCAGCAGTGCAAGGAAGGTGATTGTTCCCCCCATTTTGTCCTTGTGAGGTCCCATCTGGAGTATTGTGTTCAGGCCTGAGACCCTCCACACAGAGAAGATGTAGAGCTTTTGAAATGGGTCCAGAGGAGGGCCATGAAGGCAATCAGAGGGATGGAGCGCCACTCCTACAAAGAAAGGCTGAGGGAGCTTGGCTTGTTCAACCTGGAGAAGAAAAGGCTGAGGGGAGACTTCATTGTGGCCTTCCAATACTTAAATGGAGCTTATTAGCAGGAGTGGAATTCACATTTCACATGGATGAACATTGATAGAGCAATGGGGAACCGTTTTAAACTAAAAGAAGGGAGATTCATATTAGATGTCAGGGAACTATTTCATTGAGAGAGTGGTGAGCTGCTGGAACAGGCTGCCCAGAAATGTTGTGGATGACCTGTCCCTGATGGTGCTCAAGGCCAGACTGGATGGGGCCCCAGGCAGCTTGCGTCTGATTTGGTGCTTGACCACCTTGCCCATGACAGCAGAGTTTGAAATTTGGTGACCTTTGAGTTTCTTTCCAATCCCAGACATTCGATGATTCTCAGATACTCTCTGAGCCTGCTAGCTAATTTTTGTGTATTAGCAGATGAAATGAGTCTCATTAAATCCAGCAGCATGGTACTACAGGCTGTATCACAGAAACATTAAGAACAAGATTGTTTATTGCTGGCAATTATGTAAGGGGTTGCAGCAAATCTCTAATTGGGGATTATCTCTAATTGGAATTATCTCTAATCAAGATTGAAAGTAATTGAGTTTTGTATTGCATTAATTTTAAGACTTCCAGGATCACTACCTTCTTTTTTGCTACATAAACTACCACAGATATTATAGATATTATAAATTTATATTCAAGTATTTGCAGTCTTTTGCTTTTCCAAACACTATTCTGATCTAAAAATTTCTTAGTGAGATGGATAGACAGAATATACTCACAGTTTGGTTCACTTTAAGCACTATTTTCCTACTTCATCTATGTAAAAAATGATCTTTTCTTTGTTAAGTCCTAGCACTCATATGTTTTGAAGAAGGGAAATGAATGGTATTAGCTCAGTAATATGCATTCTTCCCCGGAAAATTTGCCCAAATTGATTCAGGGTAAGAGCTTTTGAAAAATCAATTTGCACCTGCTCTCTACAAAGCAGCAAGGTCTCTGTATCTATATTCTTCAAGATTCTTCTGTCATTGAATTCTTCCTCTGCCGGAATAGCAAGAATTTACTCTGTAATTTTAATAACAGTTGGCTTTGGCCTGGTTAGGATCATAATGCAGACGTCACAATCAAGAACATCAAAGTCACAGAATCAGAATCACAGAATCACAGAATCACCCGGGTTGGAAGGGACCCCAAGGATCATGTAGTTCCAACCCCCCTGCCTAGCAGGGCCACCAAACATACACATTCAGATCAGGTTGCCCAGGACCCCGTCCAACCTGGCCTTAAACACGTCCAAGGACGGGGCATCCACAACCTCCCTGGGCAGCCCGTTCCAGGGCCTAACCACTCTCCTAGTAAAGAACTTCCCCCTAACATCCAACCTAAATCTTCCCTCCTTCAACTTAAAACCATTTCCCCTAGTCCTGCTGTTATCAGCCCTTTTGAAGAGTTTACTCCCTTCCTGGGTGTAGGTTCCCTTCAGGTATTGATAGGCTGCAATGAGGTCACCCCGCAGCCTTCTCTTCTCCAGGCTGAACAAGCCCAACTCCCTCAGCCTGTCCTCATAGGGGAGGTGCTCCAGCCCCCTGATCATCTTAGTCGCCCTCCTCTGGACCCTTTCCAAAATCTCAATGTCTTTCTTGTACTGAGAGCTCCACACCTGGACACAGTACTCCAGATGGGGCCTCACAAGAGCCGAGTAGAGAGGGACAATCACCTCCCTGTCCCTGCTGGCCACCCCTCTCCTGATGGAGCCCAGGATCCCATTTGCCTTTCGAGCTGCCAGAGCGCACTGCTGGCTCATATTCAGTCTCTCGTCCATCAGGACCCCCAGGTCCTTCTCTGCCGAGCTGCTCTCAAGGACCACTCCTCCCAGCCTGTACAGGTGCCTGGGGTTCTTCCGGCCCAAATGCAAAACCTTGCACTTTGCCGTGTTGAACCTCATCAGGTTCACCCAAGCCCAGCCC
>NW_024964611.1:0-3141 GCF_019238085.1 Lagopus leucura
AGGTGGTCCTGGAATAGTACACAGAGGTGTACTATCCCACACAGAGGTGGTAGAGTTTTCACCCCTAGAGGTGAAAGGCGTTAGATCAGTTGAGCCATGGTTTAATCTGATGCTGACTTGAATTTGGATCAGAGACCTTTGGACGTCCCTACAACCTCCATTACCAGGATTCTGTGAACATACCAACTAGAACTGAGAACAGTATGCAACCTCTTGATTATCTGCACAATCACATCCCTTGCCTGGAAGTTCACTCATGTTGCAGTATCACATCTTAAAGATCTTTCAGCCCTTCTTTCTAAAAATACTGAGTATGGCATCCACAAGTGGCATCCGCAAAGAGCCTTCTTTGAAGGCTCCCTTCTGTTAATCAGCAGTACCTTCATCTTCCTCGTGTAGCAATAAATGCAACAGGAAGAAAGGAAAAAGGGATAACCCCATATGTAACCTGATGCATCATAGGCTGCAGATTGAGCTGACCCTTCACAGGTAAGAGCTCTATGTTATTATGCACTGTTACACTTCTGTATCGTTTGCCCAGAGCTCATAAATAATGGAAGATAGGCTCACGTCTGACTACACACCAAATTTAATGTCAAAAACTACTTTTGGAACATTTCATTTTAGCTTTGAGATATCCCAGACTTTTACATTAAGCCAGCCAGTCACCCACAAGGACTACAGCCTTGTGCTTGATAAAGTATAGCTTCCAGGAATCACAGAATCATTAAGGTTGGAAGAGACCACTAAGATCATCATGGTCACCATCTCCACCATGCCCACTATGTCCCTAAGTACAAAGTCTACATATTTCTCGAATATCTCCAGGGACGATGACTCCACCACTTTTCTGGGCAGCCTGGTTCAGTGCATTAACATTCTTTCAGAGATTTTTCCTACTGTCCAGTCTGAATCTCCCCTGGCACAACTTAAAGCCATTACCTTTTGCCCTATCACTGATATCTGTGAGAAGAGACCAACTCCCGCCCCCATTGCAGCAACCTTTCAGGGAGCTGTAGAGAGCAACAAGGTCTCCCCTGAGTCTCCATTTCTCCAGACTGAAAAATCCTAGTTCTCTCAGCTGCTTGTTGAACCTCCCCGCTGCCTTCAGACCAGCAAGCCAGCCTGTCCAGATTCCTGTCCAGAACCTCGCTACCCCCAGGCAAATCAGCACTTCCTGCTAACTTGGTGTCATCTGCAGACTTACTGAGGGTGCACTCAGTGCCCTCATCCAGGCCAGTAAATGTACTGAAGAGGACTGGCCCCAATACCAACCCCTGGCGAACATCACATATGACTGATTGCCAGCTGGACTTAACACCATTTGTCACCACTCATTGGGCCCAGCCCTCCAGCCAGTTATTTACCCAGGAAAGAGTGCACCTGTCCAAGCCATGGGTTGCCAGCTTCTCCAGGAGAATACTGTGGGAGACAGTGTCAAAGGCTTTGCTGAAGTCACAGTAGCCAGCATCAACAGCCTTTCCCTCATCCACCAGCAGGTCACCCAATCACAGAAGGAGATCAGGCTGGTCTTCATGAACCCATGCTGGCTAGGCCTGATCTCCCCGCTGTCCCGCATGTGCCGTGTGATCTCCCTCAAGACAATCCGCTCCACAACCTTCCCTGGCACCGAGGTCAGGCTGACAGACCTGTGGTTCCCTGGATCCTCCTTGCGACCCTTCTTGATGGGATTCACGCTGGCTAGTCTCCAGTGCTAGTCTCCAGTCTTCTGGGCACTCCCTGGTTGACCTCCCCCAGTTGAGAAACACTGGTAGATGATGGAAAGTGGCTTGGCAATCACCTCTGCCTGTTTCCTCAGCACTCTCAGATGGATCTTCTCTGGCCCCATGGTCTTGTGGCAGTCCAGGTGGAATAGTAGATCTCTGACAGTTTCTTCCTGAATTGTGGGGGGTTTATTCTGCTCACCATCAGAGACTTACAGGTCAGGGGTTTGAGTACCTTGAGGATAACTGGTCTGACTTTTAAAGACAGATGTAAAGATGGCATTAAAAACCTCAGCCTTTTCCTTATCTTCTGTGGTCATGTTCCCAGCCGCATCCAGTAAAGAATGGAGATTATCTTTGGTCCTCCTCTTACCCTTAATATATTTGTAAAAGAGTTTCCTGTTCTCTTTTAACCCAGCCATCAAGCTGAGTTCAGGCTGGGCTTTTGCCTTTCTAATTTTCTCTCTACACATTCTAACAACTTCTTTGTACTCATCCTGAGTACAAAGCCCATCCCTTCTTCCACAGGAGGTAGATACTCTTTCTCTTGGAGCCTCAGGAGCTCTCCCTGGTCATCCACACCAGTCTTCTCGCCCACCGGCTCATCTTGCAGCTCAGGGGGACCGCCTGCTCCTGTGCCTTTAAGACTTCCTTCTTGAGGGGCAACCAGCCTTCCTTTACCCTCCAAGACTGAATCATAGAATAATAGAATTTCTCACGTTGGAAAAGATCATCAAGACCAACTGCAATCTAAGCAAACTACCCTAACTCTAACAACCCTCTGCTAAATTACGACCCTCCCTACCAGTCTCCCGAGCAATTCAAAGTCAGCTCTCCTGGCTCCACCAAGAATCAAGAACTCTACCATTTCACAGTCACTCTGTCCAAGGCAGCTCCTGACCTCCACATCTCCTACCGGTCCTTCTCTGTTTGTGAACAGCAGGTCTAGCAGGGCACCTCCCCTGGTAGGCTCTCTAGCCAGCTGCACCAGGATCTTCCATTCTGTGGAAGAATCTCCTAGATCTCCTAGAATAGAAACCTCCTAGACTGCTGCTTTTGCGCCATATTGTATTTCCGGCATGTATCAGGGAAGTTAAATTCCCCCATGAAGATGAGGGCTGGAGATCGCACAGCTTATGCCAGCTGCTCATAGAACACCTCATCTGTCTCTTAATCCTGGTTAGGCGGTCTATAACAGATTCCCACCACTCCTTGCCAGCCCTTCCCCCTGATCTTTACCCATAGGGATTCAACCTTATCATTCCCAGTCCTGAGTTCAACAACATCAAAACACGCTCTAACATTGAGAGCCATGCTACCAACCCTCCATCCTCGTCTATCGTGGAATCATAGAATTGCTCAGGTTGGACAAGACCTTAAAGATCATTGAGTCCAACCACAACCCAACCATACTACC
>NW_024964612.1:0-11270 GCF_019238085.1 Lagopus leucura
CCGCGCCGCGCCCCACGTGACGCCCCCATTTGTATGCGGCCCCGCGCCCGGCCGCCCGCCGCGCCGCCCCGCCCCCGGTGGTGGCCCGCCGGGCGCCGCCATCTGCCAGCGGCACGCGCGCCCCGCGCCCATTGTTCCGCGGCGGCGGCGGACGCGGGGCTCGGACGGCGCGGGGCCGTGGGCAGCGGCACCCGCGGGGACCCGCAGGGACCCGCAGGGAGGATGGGGACGGCGGGAGCGGGGCTACGCCGTGTGCCGGGAGCCGCGGCATCTCGGGGTGTTCGTGTGACGGGCGCGGACGGACGCACGGGGCGGGACAGGAGGCCCGGAGCGCTGCGACGAGGAGCGGCAGCCCCGTGCCGCACGTCGGGGCCGGGCCGGGTACTCGCTCTCGGTAGCGCTCTGCCGCTCCCACAACACTCCCGGGGCCGGTCCCAACGCCCCGTCCCTCCCCGCAGCCCCCTGGTGTCATCGCTCCGAGCGACTCTTTCCCCCGACCCACAGACTCCTCCTCCTCCATCTGCCTCGTTTGGCTGCTTCTTGTTTTTCCCCCCGAGTCTCTCCCTTTTCTTTCTTTCTTTTTTTCTTTCTTTCTTTCTTTCTTTTTTTTTCCTTTCCCCTTTCCCTTTCTTTGTTTTTCCTCTCTTCTTTCTTTTTTTTTCTCCCCATTTCTCTTTTTCTTCCTGCCCTCCTTCTCCCTTTCCTATTCTATTTTTTTTACTCTTTTTCCTTTTCACCTTCTCTTCCTTTCCTATTCTTCTTTCCCCTTTTTCTCTTACAGTTTTTTTTTTTTTAAATTCTTCTCTTTCCTTTTCGTTTTTCTTCTTCTATTTCTTCTTTTATTTTTTTCCTCTTCCCCTCTTTTTCTTTTATAATTCTTCTTTTCTTCTCTTTCCTTTTCCTTTTTCTCTCTATTTTTTCTTTTTTTCTCTATTTTATTTTTTCTTTTTTTCCCTTTTTCTTTTCCTTTCCCCACTTTCTCCATCGTTCTCTTTCCGTTTTTTCCCCTTGCTTTTTTTCTCCTTCCCCCACTCCCCTTTTTTTTTTCCTTGTCCTTTCCCTCATTTATGACTTTATTTTAATTTTCCTTATTTTCCTTTTTGTTCTTGCTTTTTTTTTTCCCTCAGATCTCGTTCCCTCTCCCTCCACTCTCCTTTCTCCCCTCCCCTCCCACCCCCCGCAGCGCCGCACGCGAGCCGCACGCGGCCCGACAAAGCCCCCCCCCCCCACGGCCAGGGCTCAGCTGCCGCCCCCGGCCCGGCTCCGGGGGGCTTCGGGAGAGCCGTGACCGCCGGGAACGGGGAGGCAGGGGCCGAGCTGCGGAACTCCTCTTGGTGTCCCGAGCTCCAAATCGCTCCCGGGAAAATCTCGGGGGTTCGCGGCATTATCTTAATTAAGATAATTGATTCATATTGCACCTGCGAGAGTGCGGGAGGAGGATGCCTCCTCCCCAAATAGCTCGGAGCTACGGCGAGCGGGAGCCGCGCTCCTCACTTAGCGCGTGATTTACAGCCGGGAGCTCTCCGACGTGCTGCTCGCCTCCGCCGCTCTCTCCCCGTGCAGCCGAAGGTGCTTAAAACCCCTCCGAATGTCACCGCCGAAACTGCCCCGAGCCCCGGAGAGGGGAGCGCGGCCCCGGCTGTAGGAGAGCGGTGCGGGGCGGACGGGCGCGGGGCCGCTGCGGCTCGTTTTGCCCATCCGGACGCGGCGTATCGCGTTGAGGCTTTCGCCGTTGGGTAAATGCCGCTGTTGTTTTAATTCTATAAATGTAAACTTCTATTTAGTTAATGGAAAAGACATCGCCGCCGCAGTGTAATTATCAGCTTTTTAAATGACTCTTTTAGTCGAGTACACACGATTACGGAATCACAATAGATTGAAAATATCGTTCAAATTGATTAAAAACCAAAAACAAATCAGAGGAGTACGTACCATTAAAGCAAATGTCTAAACCGTAGCGGCAGGCCGAGCCGCGGCTTAAATAACGTCGGCAGCCGCCCCGGTGTCGGAGCTCCGCCGTCATTAGGAAAAAGGATTCTTATCAGACGGGATTTAGATGCCGTTATAACCGCAAAATCTAATTATTTTTGATCCAGCCATTTACCCCCAGAGTCCCACCTTGTTTAAATAAAGTGTTTTCTTTCCTCTTGAACAAATGCATTTCCATTTGAATTAAATATTGATAATTTGACCTTTTAGTTCCTTTAACTAATCAAAAGGAGAAAAAAAAAAATCCAAACGTGGATCCTAGCGCCTGGCCCTGGTGGGTCTTTCCGCTTGAATAGACACTGAGATTAAATGAGTCAAACTTCCTCTTTCATTGCACTCTCTTTGCACTAATTGCTTATGCAAAAATGCAGATTTGTATTAATTAGTAACTCCACTGATTACTTCGGTGGTATTTCCACGTAATAAATCATGCTGCAGACACGATTTTTGGCACATCCCCAGTAGTGGCTCAGGATGCAATAAGTTTTCCATATTAAATAAAATCTTAGCCTAAATCTACCTTTTCGTTGCAGGTACACTGTGTACCACCTGCTGTACGCACCTGCTACGGGAAATTACCTTCTGTCCCTGGCAAGCCTTTTTCCTTCCCCTAATAATGCACTGTTCTTCACAGGGTGTAGGCTTCAAAATGTGAATCATGAATCACAGAACCCAAGAACTAGATAAATCTGATGTTATTTTTAACCCTTTCACATGACTAATGCTCATTTTAAAGGGTATGAAACCTATTTAAGATGCATCAGATACAGATTTTTTCCTTTCCCTTCCTGTGCCCAGCTACTGGAGCTCCTTTTCTAACCATTCCCCACACTGCCCAAATTATAATGTAGAAAACCATCTTTTTATTTATTTGTTTTTTCTCCTTAACAGAGACTGAACCCCTACATACAGGGCTGCTCATCTGGTGTCGATGTCAGGCACTGGGTCCTCAGCAGAAACAGGGCTCCTCAGCACCACCACCATGGCACTGAAGTGTTGCTATGTCCCCCCCTCCCCCAAACTGGAAGCTAATGTAAGACTCCCCGGAGCTCTCAGGCTGATGTGCCCAGTGTCTCAGCTCTGCAGTTGAAAAACCTTGCCAAAAGTTTCAAAACTCACTCCCAAAAGTGCCTTCCTACCTGCTCCCCCCTCACAGTGCTCTGTGTGCTTCACACCTTTTAGTCAATGCATCACACAACGCGGATCACAGCACGCAGCACCTGCCAGCTTGGCACTCGGGAAGGGAGTAAGAGCTTCCAAAAGAAGCAGGCGCTGATGTCCTTTCCTGTAGGTGATGGCTGTGGGCACAGAGCCCATATGCCTTTGCCTCTCTCCTGGAGCATCTCACCCATGCACAGGACTGCTGCCGCCAGCAGGAGCCGGCCTTTGGCCCCGCTCTAACCAGTGCAGTGGGGTGGAAGAGCAGCAAACACAGGTGCCAGCAGATTATCCAAAGCTTTGCTGAGATTAAAATCTTGTCTCAATATGAGTTACTGCATATTCTCTAAATAGAAATCTCCTTAGTGGTGGCTTTAAAAGGTCTGCTTTTGTTTTCCTCTGAGAGAAAATTATGGTTGAACCTTAGACTACGCACGTAATAGTTTACGCATTCATTCCCTATGGCCACGTGAGCTGAACATTTTGCAAATGTTTGGCAGTTCCTAGCAAAAATATTGGTTCTTTCAGTGCTCCTTTCCTGAAGAGATAAAGCGAAACTCAAAACGCTTTTGCTATGTTACACAAAAATGATCCTGATTAACTTCAGAATATGGTTACTTATTTTAGCAATATCCCATGAACAAAGCAAGGAAGGTTAAATCAATGATCCAGTGGGATGGAAAAAGAGATTCAAATAATCGTTAAATCTTATTACATAATGCGGCTTTGTTTTTACCTCTCAGAGTGAGTTCACACCTAAGTTTGGGCTCTAGTGCTCCACAAGATGGGCATGAAGGAGCATCAGTCATTTCCTATAAGAGTAACTTCAACATCTGTAGGGCCAAACTGGTCAGTGGAAACTCCTGCTAAGCATTGCAAGTGTATAGGGGGATATTCTACATTATATACAGCATACATAGAGGAGGATATTCTACATTATATAGAGCACCTCGTTTTGAGAAGTTGTCTTCTGAAGTTGTTCCTATCATCACCTTCCCATAACTTCCACCATTGTGCAACAGTGCAGAACATTCCCAAGGACCTTGTCACCTGGGTTTGTTCTTTGGGGATACTCCTGGGACATCCTGGCTGTGAGTGTGTTTTACCCAGCACTCCGCTGGCACTCAGGATGGTGCCTCAAACTCTTAGCTACAAAGGATAAAATCAGCATCAGGTGACAACTCTTGATAATTTTTACCAATGACAAGGTACTTGATCTTGAATTAAATCTCTGCTGAACCTGATGTATGTCATCCCCTGTATGTTAGGGGAGATGTGATTTTTCTCCTTGGCCTTGCATAGTACTAGCACTGCACGGCGTTTATGGGAGGATAAGGAGGGAATTAGAGTCATTGCATTGCATTGTTTCTGCTAGCGAAGCCTGCAAACAAATCCATACTGTATCAGTTATCTCTGGTGCAAACTCCTTCGTGGAGCAGTGGTTTGAAGCTGAAGAAGCTACACAATGAAGACATTTGCTAGTGAAATCCAATGCCCTTTCATTCTGCTTCCCACCATGATTAGAATTTTGTACAATCTGCAGAAAGAGGTCCTGAACACAGAGTTTCAGTCCAAGACTTTGGTAGAGAGCAAGCTTCTGAGGTGCTGGGGCTGAAGCAAGCGCTGCAATGCACACACACACCTGCGCTGTGCCCAGGCAGACCTGTGACAGCTCTTGCCCAGGAAAGCTTGTTGTCTTCCGAGGTTAAAGGTGCTGGAAAGCTGTAGCTCTCTGCTCTATTTTAGTTCTCCTGGCAGAATTTTCTTCTCATAACTGAGCATTTCATTGGTTGATGTGTTTTCCCATGAGAGGAGGAACATGTTGGTAAATCACTGTGCTTCCTCCACAACCGAGCTCCAGTTACATGACACTATGATAATATAAATATTTACTCATTTTGTCCCTCTTCACCCTTGTAAGAGGATAAGAGCATCTGGCCCTTTGTTAGCATTCTATTGTCGATTTGCTAGAGCATCCACTTGTTTATGCTGACTTACACAAGGACACATAAATGATTTTCCTCTCCACCTTTTGCAGAGCACAGCCACTGCTGAAACTAAGTGTCAAACCTGCCTTCCATATGGGAGTGGAGAGCTCTCATGTAAGGGCTCACAGAGCTGTACAAGGCAGTCAAGAACAAATCTATGGGTTTTTGCATTTCCATACATTTATCCTGGCACTTCGTGCTGCGGTCTTTGGCAGTGAAGAAAACCTCAACATTAGAAGCAGGGTGCTGGAAAATGGGATGTAGCAACTTTTCAAATAGATTCAAAGTGTTACTGGAAGCAGAAATATGGAGTGTAGCAGTAAGATGCATTCTTAAAGATCTGTTTCAGACTGTGATTTGCAGTTCTTCTGTATTCATCTCATCTTTATCTAGACTGGAGGTCTGCAAAGCTATCGGTAAATAGGACTGTGTATTCTTTCTGAGATTAATTTAAAGCTTAATGTTGCCTGTGTTGACTTCTATTTAGAGGGAGAAATCTCATTTAAGAGAAATTATTCCTTCCAGAATTCAAACCAACTCTCAGCTCTTTTTTTTTTTTCTTTAATACTTTTTTAACTACTAGAAGGTTCAAAGTTTAAACAGCAAGCATTTCTCTCTGAATAAATTTGTATTTCTATAATAAATTGTACTATAAAAGGAGAAAATGGAGATATAGTCAGAGTCTCTCTGCAATTTCAGCTGGTGTCAGGAGTATAAAGTTCTTAAGTAATTTATAGCCCATTTCTTCTACTACATATTCACAAGTAGTGCAGTCAGATAAACGTAATAGCTTGCTGCTGCTCAGAAAGGGAGGGCTCATTCCTCCTGCCTCCTTTTCCATTCGCCCCTTCCTCATGCTCTTATCACAGTAACTTGTCCTACCTCTTGAGCCAGAGCTAGAGGGACAGCTCAGAAACCCCCTCACCACCACAGGAGTTACTGAGGCTCAGCACAGATTGATAGGGTGCTGGTGTTTGGCAGGGAAGGGCAGCTGGGAGCAGGATAAAAGGAGACCTGGAACGAGAGTGTGGGAGGAGGCCCTTGCTTTTTATGCTGCAATGAGATGCTGCACTGAGTCACTGTGTCTCAGGGAGCTGTACCATTTTAGCCATTTTCTCATCTCCACTGAAGTACACAGGACAGACCTGCTGAAAGTATGACTGGCATGAAGTCTCCCCAGATGGCTTAAGCCCACTTCATGCTATGCACTGCACCATCCTTTTATGATGTACTCCTTTCTCACTCTGAACACACCCTCCTGTATCCTCCTGTGCTAGTCCAGCCTGAAGGACAGGTGGCACAGAGCTGCTTAGGTCTACATTTTAGTTTGAAGAGATCAAAGAATCATAGAATAGTTTTAATGGAAGGGACCTTAAATCCCATTCATTCCAACCCCCCTCCCATGGGCAGGGCTGCCACCTAGCAGATCAGGATGCCCAGGGCCCCATCCAATCTGATGTCAAATGCTTCCAGGGATGGGACATCCACTCTTTGTGGATTCTCTGGGCAACTTGATGTAGCTTTCACATGATAACTGCACTGTTGTGATCAGAAAACAAACCAGCAAGTTCCATGGGGAAGTGTTGTTGGGGAAGAAGATCTTTCTTCACATCTGTATTTGTTTGCATTAACATCTTCCTCACGTGTGAAATAGCAATGCCCCACGTTCCATTTGTCTAAGTATGGTTTGTATGTATATACGTTTATGTGTTGAAGAACAACAATGTATATATCTCAGGCTATTATTATCCTTTATTATTTACAAGTGTACTATAGAGCCCAAGGAAGATCTATCAGAAACTAGGACCTTATCATCTTCAGTCTTACAGAGGCAAAATTAAAGGCGATTCTAATCCATTACCTCAAAGCAAGGAATCTGCTAGCAAGCTGAACAATGAATTTTCATAAATCAGCAAGTAGTATGTCTCAGGGAAGTCAAATTCACAAACCACCTTTGAATTTGTGAAAATATAAAATAATCCACAAAGTTTCTCTCTTGGAAGTATTTTTCAGATTTTTTTTTTCCATTTTGCTTTCAAGGATGATGCTGAAGTCACTCAAAGTCAAACAACCTCATAGTTATACTTAGTGAATGTCATCTACTTGTTAGCTTGCCTGTTACCTACACGTATTTCCATTTTGTCAGGTCCTTTTATCAACTGCAACACTGCACGAACTTCTTTCAAATACAAGAGTCTATCAGCAAAAAGGTTGTTACTAAGAATGATTTACGATTGCTGCTTTCAGAAAGGCCAATCAGTTCACTCTGAATTGTGCTGTATCTCTGTTGCAGCTCTGCAACAACACGTAGAAACACACTTTTGAAATATTAGTGGAAAATACTGAGAACTTTCTGCTGACAGGAATATTTACACTTTTTGAAGTCGTATCCAGTAAATACTTAAAAAGTTACCTGTAAATATATTTGCTTCACAGCAAAAAGCAGATTTCTGTCTTAAAATGTTAAATCATGATTTTGGATAGATTCTTATTGATTTAGTGACAACTGAACGGGTGTAAATCTGCAGTTGGTAGCAGTTAGAACTAGACAAGAAAAAATTATGAGTATATAATATTTTGGTGGCAAATGGCAGTTATTACAGAAAATCTAGAGATTTGATGATGAAACTTGTTCATATTTCTTTCTTATCAGTAGCTGTTGCTTCTCACGGAGGCTGATATAAAGGTCTTCAGCATGATCCAAATTGCACTTACGCCTCGGGGTTTCACTTTGTGCTTTTTGATGCATCTCTGATCAGGCTTTATTTTGAAGTGTGTGATGGTATCACATTATCATCAACCATTACAAGTAAGCACTAATGTTAATCACACTAAGCATAATTCTCCAGTTAGTCCATCTGTTAGTCATTTCTTCTGATATCTATTTTTGTTTGGGGTTTCCTCTTCCTTCCAGAAAATTTCTTCTGCTTTATTTAAGTAATGGTACACTTTCTCTTTTTTTCTTTAAATTGCATTTCATATTTTTAACATTACTTCAGCATGTAGTTTTAATGTTAAGTTATGGTTCTGTGTGTGAATGTTTAACAACTTTAACATGCAGTATATGTCTTGAAAAATCAATCTCAGTGTATTTTCATAAGAAGTTGGGCTGGACCACAATAATGATCCAAAGGTGGAACACACCACCTTCAGCATGCAGATGAGAAGGCTCCAGGAAGACCTGACCTCTCAGCATCTAAAGGGGGGCTGTGAGAAAGAAGGGGACAGACTCCTTAGTAGGGGCTGTTGTGACAGGACAAGGGGAAACGATTTCAAACTAAAAGAAGGGAGATTTAGATTGAATATAAGGAATTAGGTTTTTTTCTGACAAGGTGAAGGTGATAGCGAAGAACAGGCACAGGTTACCTCTTGACCCTGGAGACGCTCAGAGTTAGGCTGGATGGGGCTCTCAGCCACCTGATCGTGCCTTAGCTTCATTGCAGGGGAGTTGGACAAGATGCCCTTTAAAGATCCCTTCCAGCTCAAATGATTCTACGATTCTATGATCTTTTTCCACAATTCTATGATCCTTTGCTATCATCAAGTGAGAACCAATTTAGTTTTTATTTCCAGTGCTATGTTTGCCATTCTTTTTCAAATTATTTTCAGCTAAAAACGGGATTTTCTGCACTACCCACGTGCAGCTTTACGTGTGGTGAGAGCTCAGTTCTGCCACCGACTCGGGAATAGCCAGGAAAAGCGCAGGCTGTCAGCCTGCAGCCCGACGACGCGGTCCCATTCAGCCCTCAGGCCTCCAGGACGATGCGCGGGCGCTCAGCACCGCGCAGCACTGTAGGGCCGGCGCATGGCCGGGCGCGCAGCTCCCTCTGCAGGGCGGCCGGGAGATCCCCGGCATGGCTCCCAAACCCTGCGGCCGGCCGGGGGAGATACATGCTAAAATTGTAGTCTGCACGATTCAAAATAAATACATGAATTACTTTTCCCCTCTTCTTCACAGTGTCTCAGCCTTTCCCCAGCAGACAGTACTGCACTGCTGCTCGCAAGGTCCAGGGATGTAATTGCAAGGATGTTATAGGGAAATTTGAATAGCTGTTTTTTGGATGATTTTAGACCTTGTGAGCTGAACACAAGACACCTTTGGAAAGCAATGTTTGAAGGAACTGATAGGTTTCCTTTACCTGCATCAATAGAAGTTAAACAGTGAACCAGCCAGAAAAAAAAAAAAAAAAAAAAAGGTTTTCTGTAAAATGTGAAATTTCCTATATCTTGAGGTGAGGTGCGGTGAGATTCTGGTTAAGTCAAGGGTTTGGGCAAAGAAGTGTTGCAGAAGCAGTTGTCTACTGCATTTTGCAAAGCCATAGGATTGGCACAGTGATGTGTGAGTGCCTGGTGCCTAAATGCGGAGGAGGCAGAAGTATTTAAGGTCTTATAGGTTGACATCTGATATTCAGTGTAAGGTTTGAAAAGGTAAATTTGCACACATCTTTCCTGTTACATGTGTTAAGGAAAGGTAAGGTAAGGTAAGGTAAGGTAATTCAGAAGAAGTTTAATAGACTTATTCAAACTACCTGGGCAATAGGGCAGTTAAGGGCTAAACCCTTCTTAAGGGCTGAGGCTGGGTCAAGTTTGTGAAGAGCAGATCACAAAAGTGTTCCCTGCAGTGTCTTTAATTTTCCTAAAAGCTAGAGTTTGGAAAAATGCTTCTTGCTGTAAGGTCCTCAGAGGTCAGTGATGTGCTGAGGAGAAAGGAGATGCAGGCCCTCCTCCTAATGCTCCGGTAGCTTTTTCTCAGATAGTTCTTTACATCTTTTTCTTAGGGTTAGACTTAGGGCAAGCGTTAAGATTAGACCTGGAAGGTGAAGTCTGCTGAGGTGAGGAGACTGTACTGCTACATCCCTAAGTTTGCAGTAGCTTAAGTAGGTCTTTATTTTGTCTGCCTAAGGGCTCATGCTTAGTTAAAGGGCAAAAAGCAGCACAAGGCTGGAATAAGTAGATGTGGGTTTCTTGGACTTCAAACAGCCATGAATGTCTGGGGTTTGATGAGGGCTGCTCTTAGTGTCTGGAAATGTGCAGAAGCAGGTTCTATGCTAAAGTTTTCAAGCCCGATGCAACTAGCTTGGGGTTGATGGTTGAAGATTTAAAGACCTTATTTTTCTTGGACAGCAGGTGGTGCTTGGTCTACATTATTATTTTGGTTTTCATGAAAGCACAGGACACTGAGCAAAACAGTCCTAGAATTGTGACTTCCCAAACAACAGCTACCAGCTCACAACTGGGGAGAAAGGAAACCTTCTGCGATCAGGAATAGTCATTTCTTTACCAGTTCTCAATGGGATGTTCTCAATGGGATGAAATGAAGGCAAGACCTGCAGATTTCCTGATTGCTGGCCTCATCTGCACATTGCAAAAGATTCTCAAAACTCAGCATTTAGCAATAAGATCTCGCTATATCACAGAACTCAGAACCACCTCTAGTTACTGAAAGGCTGCTATGAAGAATCTCATGACCCCAAAGCTTTTTCTTCTCCAGGCTGAGCAAGCCTGATGAACCCCAACTCTTGCCACAGGGTGTGAGCTCCAAGGGAGAGAAGGGAGCTATGTGTGCAGGCTCTGACAGGTGCAGTAGTGCAGCATGCTTTCAGAACTGAAACTCTTGCTGTGACACAGCATCCTGCAACAGGTGTTACATTGCACCCATTTATCACTTAGGTCTTTCAGGTAATGTTATATGATTGTAGGCTTTTGCCATGGGATCATCAGTTGTGCAAATCACCACAACCAAGACTAATCAGATCGAGAAGTGTGCAGGTGGTTGCATTTTCAGCACATTGTGATCAGGATGATTATGGGCAGGGATGTGAGCCTTTGTCTTCCAAGCTCTTCTCTCCACATCTGAGAGCTACAGCCACATTTCCAAATTTGCCCACATGGACTGAAGTCCTCCAAAACGAGAAGGGAGCTATGTCTGCAAGGCTCTGATATCATAAGCTATCACACCTTGTGCAGGAGGATTTCCTTTGAAAAGACATCCTTGGGCAGTTCCTGCACTCTGTGCCAGTCCCTGTAACGTGAAGCACACCCACCTGCGCTGAAAGCTGTGGCTCCTGCAAACATCAGAGTGCGTGGCACCTGCCGCATGTGTGCATGTGCAGCAAACCACTATGAACTCATTTC
>NW_024964613.1:0-2986 GCF_019238085.1 Lagopus leucura
CCCCCATTTCCACACCCCCCCATTTCCACACCCCCCCATTTCCACACTCTCCTTTCCCATTCCACCTTTTCCTCCCCTCTATTTCCTTGCCCCCTGTCCCCCCGAATTCCATGCCCCTTTTTTCCACGCCTCCATTTCCCCCCCTCTCTTCTGACTCCCCCCACTCCCCCCCCCCCCCCAATTCTCCCCACTCCCCTTTTCCATGCAGGCAGCCACGCTCACGGCCCATGGGGAGGAGCCCACCAAGCAGCCAGGGGGCTCCGAGAGCAGCGAGGAGGAAGAGGAGGACAAACTGGACCGCTCTTCGGCCCGGAGGCACTGTGGCATTGAAGGGTGGGGGCAGCTGGGGGTCATCCTGCTGCCACCTCCCGCCTGGTGACGCTGTGTCCCCTCTGTCCCCGCAGGCTGACGGATGAGGAGCTGGTGCGGGTGTGCGGGGGCCGCACGGCACACAGGTGAGCGGTTGGTTTTGGGGTGGGGGTGTCAGTGTGCCCTGGGGGGCTCCTTCCCCACCGGGTCCCTGTTGTTGCAGAGCTGCGCGGCACGGGCTGACCATGAGCGCCAAGCTGGCGCGGCTGGAGCAGCAGGAGCGCGCCTTCCTGGCTGCCAGGCAGCGCGGCGGGGGGGGGCAGCCCACGGACCCCCAGAGCAGCCCCCCGGCAGAGCTGAGGGACAGCAGGAAGAAGAAGAAGAAGAGAAGGGAACCGTTGGTGGATGGAACTGATGTGGAGGAGCTGCGGAGCCAGGAGGCGAATGGAGGAGAGGAGAGAGAGGAGAGGAGAAAGAAGAAGAAAAAGAGGAGGAAGGAGAAGGGGGAGGAGGTGGTTGAGATGGAGGGACCTGCAGAAGACACCGGTGGGCCAGGGGAGGCTGAGCACCACCCTGAGGTGAGGAGGAAGAAGAAGAAGAAGAGGCGGAGGGAGGCAGAATGAATGCAGCCACCTGGTGAGGGGGGGCCCGGAACCCCCTGTGGTGCATTGGGTGCTCAGAGGGGCCTGGGGAGCTGTGTGCCCCATGGGAGCTGCCTGGAACCCAGCTCCCAGCTGGCCCTGAGGAGGGGACCAGTTTGCCATCAGCCCATGGAGGAGCGGCGTGAAGCCAGAGCAATGTGAGGGCAGAGCAATGTGAGGGCAGAGCCTGCGCAGCACTGCGTTCACCAAAGGTTTTTTTGTTTTCTAATACATTTTTATTGCACCAAACAATCCTGAAGTGACGCAGCCCTTGGCGCCCGGCTCCGTACCTGGAAGCACCTCTGGTGGGGCTGCGACCGCGCCAGCACCCAGCCCTACGGCAGCTGCAGGACGCAGTCGGTGCCCGGGTACGGAGGGAGGTTGAGGCCGTACTTCTCCTGCAGCGCTGGGGGCACAAAGCGCCCCCCCAGGAAGTGGTAGCGCCCCGAGAAATGCGCGGCTGCCTTCTTGGGGGCCGTCAGGGAGATGAGCATGTCGGGCCTCAGCCCGTCCACCCGCCCCTTCTCCACGTCCCAGCCTGCAACACAGCCCGTGGTGGAGCGCGCTGCCAATGCGGTGCCCCCCAGCAGCGGGTCTGTGCACTCACCCGAGGGGATGTCGATGCTGGCGATGGGCACCGTGACGCCCTGCAGGGTGCTGAGGATGCTCCCGAACGGCTCCCGCACCGCTCCCTTGAAGCTGAACCCAAAGATGGCATCCACCACCAGCCCATACAGCCCGTCGATGAGCGCGGCCTGCGGCGGGGGGGAGCAGCGTGGGGTGAGGAATGGCAATGGGATCCAGCAGTGGGGGAAGGGTGAATGTGGGGTGAGGGTGAATATTGGGGGGAGGAGCAGTAGGGTGATGAGCACTGGCAGTAAGATGATCAGTACTGGGGAGGAGCAGTATGGGGTGAGGACCAGCAGTGGGTAAGAACCAATATAGGGTGCTGACCAGCAGTGGGGCAAGGACCAATATGGGCTGAGGATAACAGTGGGGCAAGAACCAGTAGGGTGGTGAGGACCAATATGGGGTAAGAAGCAGCAGGGGGCTGAGGGGCAGTACGGGATGAGGACCAACGGAATGAGGAGCAGCAGAGGAGTGAGGATCAGCAGGGAGGTGAAGAGCAGTGCGGGGTGAGGACCAGAATGGGGTGGTGATGACGGCTGGCAGAGGGTGAGGAGCAGCGGGGTGGAGCCGAGCAGGGTTGGGTGAGGATCAACACGAGGTCAGGCCTGGCAGAGCGGGGGAGCAGCAGGGTGGCAAGGAGCGGAACGAGGGGCGAGGATCGATATGGGGCAAGGATCGATATGGGGTGAGGATCGATATGGAGTGAGGCCTGGCGGGGGGGTGCAGCAGCACGGCTGAGGCCCAGCAGTGGGTCGCGAGGCTCGCCTGCAGGACGCAGCCACGGCCCCAGGGCGTCTGCTCACCTCCGCCGGGAAGTCGGTGAGGAAGGGGATGTCCATCTTCTGGCACTGCGTGGTCAGCGCCTCGAAGAGCGGCTTGCTGGGCCGCTTGGGGTAGTGCACGGTGGGGTGGTAGCCCTGCGGGGACGGCGCTGCTCAGCACTGAGCTGGGGGGGCACGGAGCCCTGAATGCAGCCCCCCTTCGGGGCACTCACAAACATTTTCAGGTGCCGGGCGCACACCAAACCGTCGCCGCCGTTGTTGCCCGGCCCACAGAGCACCAGCACGGCCGGGGGGCTGGTGGGGAAGGAGTCGGGGGGGTACGCCTGGAGGAGGGGGGGCGCGTTGGGTTGGGCCGGGCGGTGGGGGGGGGGTCACCCCGCAGCCCCCCCCCCGCCGTGCTCCCACCTTGGCGATGGCGGTGGCGCAGCTCAGCCCCGCCAGCTCCATCAGTTGGTCCACGCTGAATTTATAGTCGGTGAAGAGCTCCTGGTCGATGGCCTGAGCCTCCTCCTGCCTGGGGGCGGGGGGGACGTGAGACCCTGGTGCTGCGGAGTCACAGCGCTGCCCTCCGGCACCACAAAGCACGTGGGGTTGGCGGTGCTCTGCATCCCACACCCCCCGGGG
>NW_024964614.1:0-1094 GCF_019238085.1 Lagopus leucura
GTTTGGTTTTCAACCTGAACATGCATTAGTTGTTATTCTTCATTGTTCTTCACATGGGCTTAATAGACTTATTCCCAGAACCGACTTTCTGGGCAGGGGGAGAAAAGAGGGATGATGAAATTGTCTTTTTCCCTTTCTGTGTCTCAGCTGTGTAAAAGTGGGATGGGTCAGCCTCTTTTCCCAGGTAACAGGGATAGGACAAGAGGGCATGGCCTCCACTTGCACCAGGGGAGGTTCAGGTTGGATATTCCTAAGGCAAACGAGCCATTTTGCCCTCAATTTCCATATCCGGCCCCTTCCCTTCTGACCGTACGATCTCAGACGAGAAGGAAGAACCTGGGCAGCAGCCCACCACGGAAATCCATCCCCTCCCACAGCCATGGCACAGCTCTTGGCCCAGGGCAGAACCCCTCGCCCACGTTCTACTCCTCATTCTGTTCTCTTTCTGAAGTGGATAGGGATGAAGAAAAATATCAGCCTGCAGCCCAAAGCCTCCCTCTTCCCTTCCCGTGCCCCTGTGGCTCCTTCACCAGCTGAGCCTCGAGTGACTCCCCAGCGGGACCTGTGAGACACCTTGAATTTCTTTCCTGAAAGCTGCTGTGAGCTCTGCACAGCTGTCAGAAGAGGGCACTAAGACGAAGGAAACCGTGTTTCAATGGGCTGCAGGCTTGTGAAGAGCAAAAAGCCCTTCCTCCAAGTGGAGGCCCTCTGGTGCAGCGCAGAGCTCTCCGTGTGCCTTCGGGAATGTGGGAAAAGGCTGATGGAAGGGGTCTGCAAAGGCACTGGCAGAAGATGTCTGTGCTAGCATGGGATCCTCTCTGACCATTAGACCTGTGAGCAAGAAACATCCTTGTAAAGCACGGCCAGATTCTTTGAGGTGCAGAGCGGCACCAGATAGCCAGAGACATCCTGAGGCAGCCTCAATAAGGGGAAGACCAAAACACCAGTGGTCATCCGGAGAGGTGAAGAAATGGACTGGAAAAGGAAAGGCAGCTTTAGAAAGCAGGAACTGGCAGCTGCTATTGGCTGTTCCAACAAGAGGAACAGACAGATGAACAGGAAAAATGAAAAATGGTCAGAGAGAATAGAAAATG
>NW_024964615.1:0-1838 GCF_019238085.1 Lagopus leucura
CCCCTCCACCCCTCCATCCCTCCCTCCACCAACCCCCCCTTGCCCCCCAGGCCTGGCCGTCATGCACTCTCAGGGCAGCGACTACCTGGACATCGGCCACAACCCTCGCGTGGGCACGAAGCGCTACATGGCGCCGGAGGTGCTGAGCGAGCAGATCCGCACCGACTGCTTCGAGTCCTACAAGAAAACGGACATCTGGGCCTTCGGCCTGGTGCTGTGGGAGATCGCGCGGCGCACGGCCGTCAATGGTGAGCGCAGCCTCCGGGCCCGCCCCCCCCCCCCTTCCTCCTCCTCCTCCTCTTTTTCTTTTCCCCTTCTTTTTCCGCTTTTCCCCTCGCCCCGCAGATTAGCCGTAAATTATAAACACTGTAATCTGGTGTCAGCGCCCGGCTGGCTGATTAAAGGCCCCATTAGGCTTCAATCAGGGCTTTGTTTGCTCGCTGCTGATTAGCAAACAAGCC
The DNA here is from genome assembly GCF_019238085.1 of Lagopus leucura. NCBI lineage: Eukaryota > Metazoa > Chordata > Aves > Galliformes > Phasianidae > Lagopus > Lagopus leucura. Next base: position 462 of record NW_024964615.1, read on the forward strand.
GCATCCAGAGCGCCTGGCGGCTCTCCAAGGGGACCTCGTGGCCGTGGGGCTGACAGCGGGGTCCCCACCGAGGTCCCCTCATCCCAACCGCCGCCATTCAGCCCCAAAACCCATTAGTGGTGTTAATTAATGGATGGGATAAGCAGAAGGACCCCCCCGGCGCAGACAGGTTGGGAAAATCCCGCTGATCGCCCCGGGGTTCCTTTGGATTCTGTATTTGAATTATGGAGCTGTGCACGGGGCGACCGCTGCCCCCCACTTTAAAACCCCCACAGGGACCCCAGGCATTGCTGGGGAATGGGGCTGGGGGCCAACGGGACTCCTGAGTGTGGGGGGTGGGGGAGCAGAGGGGGGGGGTTAAACCCAACCTGAATGGGCAGATGGAGGCACTAAGAGGGATTAGTGGGGCCAGCTGGTGGGGTCGGGTGGGACAGGGGCTGGGGGCGGCTCTGAGACCCCCGAACCACCCCAGTGAGGTCCCACAGTGCACCCCGATGTGGGGCAGGAGGCTGTTCCCCAGAACCACCCCACTGAGACCCCATAGAGCAGCAGAGCTGGGCTCCATACACCCTCATATAGGGCTGGACCCCCACATCCCCCAGACCACCCCAATGAGGCCCCATAGAGCAGCAGAGCTGGGCCCCATACACCCTCATATAGGGCTGGAGCCCCCATATCCCCCAGACCACCCCACTGAGGCCCCATAGTGCATCCCAGCATGGCCCCTGTGCCCCAAACCATCCCACCGAGGCCCCACAGAGCAGCAGAGCTCTGCACCCCCCACACCCTCATATAGGGCTGGAGCTTCTGTGCCCCCCAGCCGCCCCACTGAGTCCCGCACCCCATAGGCATGGTGGAGGAGTACCGCCCGCCCTTCTTCGATGCGGTGCCCAGCGATCCCAGCTTCGAGGACATGAAGAAGGTGGTGTGCATCGAGCAGAGGACCCCCACGGTGCCCAACCGCCTCTTCTCCGACCCGGTGAGACTTCGGACCCCCCTGGGGGGCAATGGGGACACGAACCCAGGTGGCGCTGGGGACGCTGGCAGCAGAGGGACCCCCTAAAATTGCCCCCCAAACCCTTTGGGGAACCACAGCACACTGTTCCCCCCAAAAGGCTCTCGCCCCACGGCTGGGGGGTCTGCATGCAGCAGGGTTGTGCCCCCAGGACCCCCCATCCCTCCTTTGCACCTCAGGACCTCCCATCCCACCTCTTTTTGCCCCCAGGTGCTCTGTGCCCCCAGGACCCCCCACCTCCCCATCCACTTTGCCTCCCAGGGCCTCCAGTCCCATATTTGCCCCTCAGGACCCCCCATCTCCCTTTTGCCCCCAGGAACTCTATGCCCCCCCAGGACCCCTCTGTCTCCCTTTGCCCCCAG
>NW_024964616.1:0-609 GCF_019238085.1 Lagopus leucura
CCCCCCCCCACTGCCCAACCCTCAACTCCTCGACCCCCAGGGATGCCAGCACTGATCCCCAGACCTCCCTGCATCCACAGAGACCCCCCCATATGCCCTGTGTGCCCCTCGACCCCCCAGTTTTTGGGGTAACTCTGTGCTTTTTTTTTTCCCTCCCCAGGGGCAAAATTACCAAGACGAAATTCTGGTGAGTTGAAGAAATGGGGGCACGCTGTGCCCCCCACCCCCAAACCCACACAGCCAACAGCATCCGTGTGCCCCCAACTCACCATTCCCCCACTCTGCCCCTACAATACTCCCCCAAATCCTCCAGTGTACCCCAAACCACCCCCCACTATTGCCCCCAAATCCTGCTGTTGTACTCCCGAACTGCTGCTGTTATGCCCCAAATTCCCCATATACCCCAAAACTCACTCATGGTGCCCCCAAATTCCCCATGTACCTCAAACCACTTCCATAAATCCCCAAATCCTCCAATGTACCTCAAATTCCCCCAATATCCCCCAAACCACCCCCTTTAAATCCCCAAATCCCCCCATGTACCCCACACCACCCCTCGTAAATCCCCGAATTCCCCCCAGACTACCCCAATAATCCCCTAAATTCCCC
>NW_024964616.1:619-1228 GCF_019238085.1 Lagopus leucura
CCCCCCCCCACTGCCCAACCCTCAACTCCTCGACCCCCAGGGATGCCAGCACTGATCCCCAGACCTCCCTGCATCCACAGAGACCCCCCCATATGCCCTGTGTGCCCCTCGACCCCCCAGTTTTTGGGGTAACTCTGTGCTTTTTTTTTTCCCTCCCCAGGGGCAAAATTACCAAGACGAAATTCTGGTGAGTTGAAGAAATGGGGGCACGCTGTGCCCCCCACCCCCAAACCCACACAGCCAACAGCATCCGTGTGCCCCCAACTCACCATTCCCCCACTCTGCCCCTACAATACTCCCCCAAATCCTCCAGTGTACCCCAAACCACCCCCCACTATTGCCCCCAAATCCTGCTGTTGTACTCCCGAACTGCTGCTGTTATGCCCCAAATTCCCCATATACCCCAAAACTCACTCATGGTGCCCCCAAATTCCCCATGTACCTCAAACCACTTCCATAAATCCCCAAATCCTCCAATGTACCTCAAATTCCCCCAATATCCCCCAAACCACCCCCTTTAAATCCCCAAATCCCCCCATGTACCCCACACCACCCCTCGTAAATCCCCGAATTCCCCCCAGACTACCCCAATAATCCCCTAAATTCCCC
>NW_024964617.1:0-3306 GCF_019238085.1 Lagopus leucura
CTCAACAAGCCCAGTTCCCTCAACCTTTCCTCACAGCAGAGCTGCTCTATATCCAATCTTAACCTCTCTTGTCTTAGTTTAAAACTATTTAAACCATTCCCCTTCATTCCTTAGTTTCAAACCCTTAAACTAAATCCTTTCGTTTAAAACCATTCCGTGTGCTTCAACATCTCCTGTCTCGTGCCTGTCACAGTGAGCCCAAGTGAGCAGAGTACATTGAAAAAAGAAAAAGAGGTATGAAAGAATATTTCTAGTTAGCTCCTTGTGCTCCTAACAGGCCACTTTATGTACTGGAGTATCTCAGCTTCATGTAACCTTTTGCTGTGGATATACTTTGCACTCTCCAGTGGAATGTGGCTGCAGGTCTGTGATTGCACTGGTGCTGTCAGCAGGTTTGTGATAAGGTTTATGGCAGTGCTGGCTGGGAGTCAGTTTACTGAAGTAGAAGCTAACAGTGGTTCTGGTTTGAAATAGAGCAAATCTAATGTGGCAGCTACAGCCCAGTGCCCTGTGCTGGGGAGCAGCCTCGTCAGAGCAGGGGTGGTGCTGCTAAATGTTAAGTGACTGGAGATGAGGAATATGTATGTATGTGCATGGATGTTCATGTATGTTAGGATCCCGTAAGAGATTCGGGAAAGTTAGGAGAGTGCTTTGCTTTTCCTGTCCTGCGGCAGGGTGAGGATTTCCTTCTCTTCTCATCCTTCCAGGTCCCAGCTGCAGGGAGTGCTGCTCACTTGGATGTTGCTGGAGCCTGTCTTGGGCTCCTGAGAGGTTTGCCTCTGGTTAGGGGGAATCTCATCATGGGTTTTCTAATTCCTGATCAGCTCTGAAGCAGCTGGGAGAGCTTTCCATAAGAACATCATCTTTTTTTTTTCCTTTACACCCGCTCAGAAATTTGTCCTTCATCATCACCTTTCCTTTTCCAAAGTCCTTTGCTCCTCTCAGCAGCCGTGATGTTCCTGGTGTTCCTGGCTCTGTTTGACCAGGAGCAGTGTTTCCCTCTGCAGGTTCTCAATTCTGCAGCCTTACAGAGGGGGAAAGCTCAGGAAAGCTGTACGTGTTCCATTACACTGGGTTTGTCTCTCTTGAAAAGGCTTTCCTTGAACTGCTTGACCTACAAGCTTTTTTTTCCCCTTTAAATCTTGCCATTTTCTTGAGAGTTGATGGCATTTCTTTCCTCTTGAGCTGCTCTTCCTCACTGCCAGTGACTGCTGGAGCACTGCAAGCTTTAATTCCAAGCTCTTAATTACTTGAAGACAGGCAGCATAATTCTCTGCTGCTGTGCTGTAACACGCTGCAGAGGTCTCAGAACTTCTCTCAAAGGTTGGTAGTGTTACTTCTGAATGCCGTTCTGTGTAACGATGCCACAGAATCTGTGGTCTGGGCACGTTACCTATAATTAGGCAGTCCTTTAATGAGATGCTCGCATTCTTGACGGAATTAAAATCTGGTGATGTTTTGACTGGAACTGTTTGAGGGAAGCTTGGAATGCGCTTAAAAAATGTTGCCTACTGGGTGTGGAAGTCCAAGTTTTCAGTTAAAAAAAATAGGTTTCAGTATAAACATAGGCTTGAATCATTACACTGTGGCTGTCTTGGCACAGTGAAATTGAGAAATGGACCACGTTCCTATTTTTATTTCTTTTAATCCCAGGCATATAAAATATAGTAGATCTCCTGTCTCAGTATTTCTGAGTGGCTTTGCAGCTGATGGAGGTTTATTTTTGGTGATTGTTTTTTTGGAACAAAAGCAGCACTCTCAAAAAGCAGCAGTTCATTTCTTACAGAAATGAAAGAAAAAAAGTCAGAAAGAAAACGAATACATTTGTTCCCCTTTCTGGCTTCTGGGTTTGGCTTTCAGGAGAGCTCTAGCTTGCCTTAGTGGTGAGCTCTGTGCCTTGGGGTGCATGTGACCTGGAAGATCATAAGAAGAGGCTTTCCCCACGGCGTTACTCAGCACAGCTCTAGCAGAGCAGCAGTTGTAACAGAATCACAGAATGGTTTGGGTTGGAAGGGAGCTCAAGGATCACGAAGCTCCAACCCCCCTGTGCCATGCAGGGCCACCAACCTCCCCATCTCACAGCAGCCCAGGCTGCTCAGAGCCCCATCCAACCTGGCCTTGAACACCTCCAGGGATGGACGGGGCATCACAGCCTCTCTGGGCAGCTGTTCCAGCACCTCACCACTCTCTCTCTAAACAACTTCCCCCTCACATCCAACCTCCAGCTGCCCTCCCTCAACTTCAAACTTTGTCCTGCTGTTATCTCCCCTTTCCAAGAGTTGACTCCCCTCCTGTCTGTAGGCTCCCTTTAAGTCCTGGCAGGCTGCAGTGAGGTCATCCTGCAGCTTCTCTTCTCCAGGTTTGAGTTAGAAGGAACCCTGGTCCCACCCTGTAATGAACACCCACAGCTCCATCAGTGCTCACAGCCCATCCCCTGACCTCGGGTGCCTGCAGGGATGGGCCACCACCACCTGTCTGGATAACCTGTGCCCTTAATGTAAACAACTACTTCCTTATATCCAATCTAAACCTCCTCTCTTGTAGCTGGAAGCCCGTTTCCCCTTGCCCTATCATGCTAAAGAGTCCAAGAGACATGCTTAGCTTGACTGACTGCTGCTTACACACTGCACCACAGAGATGAGGCAGTTGTACAAAGTTACTCAGCATCCCCCGGGGGTCTGTCTTGGGACCAGTGCTCTTTAACAACTTGATCAATGACATCGATGACGGAATTGAGTGCACCCTTTGCTGATGACACCAAGCTGAGTCTGCAGTTGGCACGGTGTAAGGAAGAGATGCCATTCAGAGGGACCTCAACAGGCTGGAAAGGTGGACCTGAGTGAACCTGATGAGGTTCAACACAGCAAAGTGCAGAGTTTTGCACTTGGGGTGGAGGAATCCCAGACATTTATACAGACTGGAAGGAGCGGTGCTTGAGAGCAGCCCTGCAGAGAAGGACCTGGGGGTCCTGGAGGATGGAAAACTGAACATGAGCCAGCAGTGCTCCTGCAGCTTGGAAAGCAAATGGGATCCTGGGCTCCATCAGCAGAGGGGTGGCCAGCAGGGACAGGGAGGTGATTGTCCCTCTCTGCTCTGCTCTTGTGAGGCCCCATCTGCAACACTGCATCCAGGGCTGGAGCCCCCAGGACAAGAAAGGCAGGGAGCTGTTGGAGGGGAGCCACAAAGATGAGCAGAGGGCTGCAGCACCTCCCTAGAAAGACAGGCTGAGGGAGCTGGGCTTGTTGAGCATGGAGAAGAGAAGCTGCGGGGTGACCTCAGTGCAGCCTGCAGTGCCTCAAGGGAGCC